>NC_138204.1:175925224-175992724 GCF_964194415.1 Vipera berus | reverse complement strand
GAATTCATATTTGATTATATGACATGTTTTATGGCACTGAGATATTGGTTTACCTGTTTGCTGTTTAAATGAATTCAACTTTTCTATGGCCTACTTTGTTTTGAGAGCACTATTTTCAATTTTTTTTTACATGAAACTTCAAGAGTGAAATCATTATTAAGCTTAAAAGTTCAGCATTATGAAATTTAAAATCCCAAGCGGTGTATAAACATTAAAAGAAACTTTGGACTGCTAATCCTAGGAAATGAGTTTTATGGACTGAATTCAACAAGGCTTCAGAAATGGTTCCATCTGCTGCCTAGCAGCTGGTGAAAGGATAAATTTAATTCATTAATTCATTTGGAAAAAAAGGATCCAAGTACTAAAGACTTCATTGCTCATAATGCACATAGGTGGAAATCAAAACTGAAATTTGTCATAGCAGATCATCTCTGATAATGATCAATATTTCTGTCACTATTTTTCCAACAGTTCTGAAAATGCATCTGAAATGTTTTGAATGACATAAACTATTACTTTCATATATTTTTTTAAAAAGCAGACTAGTTCTTTTTAAATGTACCAGGTAACAGTTTCAGCCACACCTCCCATTTTTTTATGCTATAACTTTATTTTACACAACTTTGAAATTACTATCTGGGAAACTATTCTCTGGCTTATATCAATTGAGAAAATAAATAAATTTGGTTTCTTTTCCCTAATAGTAAAACAATTTACTAAGCAGCTGTATATGTTTGATTAAAGTGAACTGAATTTATAATGGAGAATTAAATCTGAATGTATACATTCAAAATTCAAGAGTCAGATATCTTCCTGAGGGAAGGCATGTAATTTTTGTCTTGTGCACAAGAGGAGAAAGTGGGAAGAAATATTTCTTTCCTACATTTTGACCCGCCTTCTTTCACATCTACTAAAGTTTTACAAGAGCTATATATGGAAGTCACATGAGTTTTTGCTTATTTGTTTGCTAGAATTATTTGTCTACTTTGCTTAGAACAGTCACTGGCAATGCTGGCTTGGGTGCAAAGCTTATTGAATTCCAAACCTCTGGAGGGGATTATTTTGGGAAATCTAACTTAATGCTTAATACAGTACAATGCTATAGAAATATTACAGCTGAGAACATTCCTGTGTATCTTATGTCTGTACTTAAAATCCAGCAACAAATGAAACATTTATCAAAAGTTTGACACTCTTTCAAAAATCTCCTTAACTTTTAAACCAGGCATTGCTAGGCATATCTGACTCGTTCCTGCCTGATGAGCATATTGAGCAATAAAGTTTAGACAGTAACACAATTATCATACATGCCATGCTGAGCATATAAAATGGGTGCATTTGTGTTCCTCCCTGAGATGATGATTTCATGAATGATATTTGGCTATCCATGTTTCCTCTGTAGCCCATAGCTCATTATGCTGGGCTTGCTGGATTTACTATAAAGGTTCTGTTCACACCCTGTGGGTTGGGTTAAGAATTAGGATTTATGCATTTACTTCTGCTGCTTCATTGTTTATACAGCTTTGGTTTAGTTTTGATTCCCCCCCCCTTTTTTTGCCTTTGAGGCTCTTCTACAGTGTCAGCTGCTGACTGATAGTAGGAGAACGGCCTCATGGTGTGAATGAAAGGGACCTAGCGGTTGGTAAACAGAGATAAGGAATAAATAGAGCACAGGCAAAAGGAGATAGTTCTGTGAGTGCCCAGATTGCCGCCAGTCTGTTCAAGTGAGATGCAGTGCCTGTCCTTTTCCCAGATTAAATTAGTGAGTGAAATCTCCAGTGACCTCCTCCCCTTATCCCCATACTCTTTAGCCAAGCTGAACAGCCTCTGCTGTAAAGTATTCATTTTATCTAGGGACAAGTTGGACAATAGAACTCTCCCTGATACTTATGGACAGCTGTCGTCATTCAGTGGGGTTTTGAGCATGTCATTCTTCATAGGAGTAAAAGGGTTTATGGCTTGTAACTGAAGAGAGAGCAGAGAGTCATGAATGCCAGCTCTGAGGGTGCATGGAATGAGGGAGCAAGGAAAGCACACCTTTGCCCACCTGTGTGGAAAAAAAGGATTCATTATTATTTTGTTTGCATTTGTTTAAAGGGATTTCAGGATGAAAATGTAATTACATTGCAGCATGATCTGGATGCAAAAATTAACATTCACAAATGTTCAGGATCTAGGTGACAAAGTTGTGGCAATTATTAAAGGTCACCAGTGCAAGCCTTTCCTACTGTCCCATTCCATTCAGCCCCATTGTCTATGTTTAAATCTCATGCCTCTTCCCTTCAACAAGCTCCCAAGAAACATTAAAGCTTCACGAGATACCTCTGTAGTCTTTTTTTTTAGTGATTTACTGCAAATATATTCAGCATCTGACTGATTAAATAGACCTTCGGCAACCTTGAGGGTCAGTGTGTGGAGTATGTACATAGAAAATGCATCAGCCCATTGTACCCTGGCAGCTAATGAGATTGGTCGTTAAGTAAATGACACAAGCCTACAAAAAAAGCTTAGCAGCTCACTAGAGTATCACAGAGTGTCCCTGCACACCACACAACGACACAAACACTGGACTAACCTAGCCCACCCCTGCGTTATTCTACATCACTGCTTCCCTGATGTCAGCGCGAGAGACAGAACAAAGGCTAAAAGGCACACGGTAAGTCAGTCTGACAATTATGCCCTGGGGAGAAAGTAGAGCAAATTTTAGCCTAAGCATAGGCTTGGAAGTCCATTTCTGGACAAGTAGGTCATAATGCAAGGAAAGCTTTTGTGTCACTTCAGTATAGGGGATTTTTTTAAAAAAGAGATAGTGCTTTTTCCTCTCTTTGTCATCTTCACAAAAGTTTTGAATTTCTAAAGTAAAGTGGAAAGATGGGATGCTCAGTGAACTTAATATTGTGGGGGACTTAAGAGGTGGTAGTGGGGAGAAATGCATTCTTTTGTCATATCTGAACCTAGTAAGTGCTACCTCTGCTGATTCTTCTTCCTATATGGTCAACTTTGCAGGAACCTACTCTTTTCTAGCTCTCTTCAAAACCGAAAGTGCTTGAAGCTATAGAATAATAGCTTAACTGTGGATTAATTTCATATTTCCATCAATTTGCCAAATGCTTAAGAAAAATGGCATTGGAAATGATGTTTTCATAAAATAATGTTTCAGTTAGAAGTCATGGCATTACATCAAAGTCAAAGTCTCCATGCTTTAGTTAAAAAATAAAAGAAGAATGTCAGGTACTTTTGATTGAAGTCATAAAATCTATAAAAGGGTAAAAATGACAGCTAATCAAACTTGTATGGTTTTGTTGTTAAAGTAGTAATCACTGAATTTAGGAGATCAAAAGATCCTATATACTTTTTATTTTGTTGTTCACATTCTGGGGAAAAAATGGCAACAGGAAGTTGTAGGAAAGTCTTGCTACCAGAAACACTTTCTTCTGCTTTTATCTTCAAAACTGAAGTAATACAGTAGATAAAAAGTGAACATCAATTACAAACATGTAAGATATGTATTTTAATGTCTCTGTTGATAAAAAATCATTATGATATTATTTGCCTTTGATTGATAGTTAAAATTTCAAATGCAGAGTTATTAAATTACCATACTGGTATAGTCTATTTTTTATTTAGTTAGTTCATTTTAGAAAATAAGCATTCTGAGGTAATTTACAAACCTCTATAAGTTATATTTTTATTGAAGTATTTGTAAGAGGCTTATTAAAAGTTTCTACCTAGTTGAACACATTTATTTGAAAGCAAACATCACAAATTTGATATCACAAATTTGAACAGAAAAGAGGTTTATTATTGCAACATAAAATTGCAAATCAAAGCATACTGCAGTCATTGAAAATATTGATGTGGGTAGAAGACCACAAACACACAATTAATATTATTTGAGAGTACCTTCATTATAAAGCAGATGCTGCAAATTCAAACCTCCTTTATGAATGCTTAAAAGTTAAATTGTGAGTAGAATGAATAGCAATATGTGCGTTTTGTGTACCAGGTTATTAATCCACAACTGTTCTTTACACCTTCAATTTCTTCTGCTAGGAAAGCTGAATTAGAAGTGTGTCAAGTTCAAGTTAGTAATTACAATTGTACCATATGTTCCTGAGTGTTTGTAACCCAGTAACACATATGTTTGTTTAATTCTACAAAACTGTTAACTGCTACAAAAGTAACATAAAATATAGTGAAAAAGGTAATGCTGCATTCAAGCAAGTCTATCTACAAATTGCATTACATTTCTCAGGAAAGCATGTCATTTCAGCTAGAATTTTAAGCTGAAACATTTCTGATTCATGTTATTGATGTAATCAATAAGTTAAAATCTTGCCTACAATTGTAATTTCTCATAGAAAATTTTCAGAGTAGCATCAAGTGATTGTTTAGACAGTTTGGAGAATTGTAATAGAAAACACGTATTTGTTAAGTGTGTAGACTTACAAAATGACCACGTGCCAGGTTAGAGATCTAACTGAACATTTTGCAATGCATTCATAACACACTATGTCTACACAATTTTTCTGGGCATTATATCTTTCTATATAGCCATCAGACTATTGAAAAACATTTCAAATATCTAATATATTTCTTTAATTCCTACCATGTTTTTTATCAGTAGATCTGTAACTCCAAAATATCATTAGAAATAGACCCTGCAACCTTCAAAAAGTTTATTATTTTATAATTGAAAAATGGCATGGTGCAGAATGAAGCTCCTTTTTGAGTTTTAAGAGTTTTAACCAATTTCAATTCTACAGGCTCATTCCTGTTGTTTGCAGATATGGGAACTTCCCTTTTTTCAGTTTAAGAAGATGACATGTATGCTTTTTAAATATGTATAGAACAGTCTCTTCCAAGACCTTCTCAATATCCCAGACTGCAACATTATATTATCTATATAACAACATAAATGGATTAATAGTTAAGTGCAACAAGGGTTGAAATTAAGTAACTTGGTATTATCTCTCAAACTTTGCAAGTCCAGACTCATGCTAACTATAGAATGTTAACTGTATGGTGACTTTTTAAAAAAATGTTTATGAAGAAAATCTTAGACTGCATATAAACTGTAAATATAGGTAAATTCATTTGCCACTCAAATGAAAAATAAAATAATTCCAAGGGAGAAAACAGGTAATGGGAAGGTCTTGGAGATATCTTAGGAAACTTAGAGGAGTCAAGATATATTAAATTGTTTAAGGTTTGTTCCTACTATGTTTGCTTGTGTGGGGATGGTTGTTTATAAATTTTGGCTTATGTGTAAAGCCTGAGAAAAGTTAACTTTTTGCCTGTGTGACTATCACTCACTCACTCATTCACTCACTCGCTCACTCACACAAGAAACCAACAATATCTTGAGAGAAAACTTTCTAGCAAAAACAAATTATGCTAGTATCCTGAGTTTCATGAAATATTTTGGGTGCTTAAGTTTGCTCTTGTAAGCAAACTAACTGAAATGATGTATCTAAGCATTCCTCTATATTCTTTTCTCCTCAAATCATAATTGCATTTGTCAAAGCTATTTTCATTTGAAGTGAGATTTGGAGCTGTACAATGTTCTATCACGGAATCCTCCTTAGTGATTTTATGTACTTTCAAGTTATTGAAATATTTTATCCTGAAAACTGCTTAGAATTATTAACAATATTCAGTTTTCAAAGGAACATATTTCCCCATATAATATCTCATATAGAAGGATGACATTCACTCTATTTCTATTGAAACATCATTCTTTGGTTGTACATGAAGCAGTTGAATTGCAAAATGAAATGTTAATATTTCCAAAACTAATATTAGTATCAAACTAATATTAGTAAAACAGGGTATTAAGAACTGGTTTTGTTTATTCTCAACAAAAAAGTAATGATCAAAAAATTCTTAGCCCTATCAATATCAGATGTATGATACTGAATAAAACAGTGCTCAAAAACTGCTTCTGTACCCAGTAAGTGATATTTACAATGTCCAAATGCAATCAAATATTAAATAGGACTTATCTCCAAAGGAGACTATGTTTTCATCGTGCTGAACCAAATTGTTCTTCAATGACATTTTCTTGTCCCTTAATTATAGTATGAAGATATAAATCCATTTGCAAACAAAATTGCTCTTTTTCTATTTTGTGCTCGTAAAAACAGCCCAGCAATTTAAACTTAATGTGCTCCTTTACATTTGTCTCATGCAGCCTGATCTTAAATATATTTGTTTAAAAGTAAGCCTACTGGATTTCACTGTTTACTCTCAAGCTGTGCATATGGATTGTATAAAAATGTACTACTCATTAGTTTTGATTTGGACAGCCAAATTATAATTGTGCCTGCCAATTTCTTATGATATATCTAAGTTTTATATTAGCAACAAAACCTTATATTTCCAATTGTAGACATGCATGTAGACATGCAATGAATTTTTAAAAAGAGAGTAGCACTTATTATTTTCATATGCAGACCTTAAAACATTTAAAGGTAACAAGATACTTTTGGATCCAAAGTCTATTGGATGAAATTCTCCAACAATCTTTTGTTTGGGATCCTTTTTCAATAAGGATCTGTTATATTTATCAGCTTTTGTCAAAGGATCATGACTTTTCTATAAATGATGTTTGGAAGCAAAGATAACAGGATATTATGTTGAGTGAAAGCAAAATAATTATTCGGCCAAAGATCACTCATGCTATAGAAAGAAAATACATAATGTTTAACTTAACAGGTTGCTTGAGTAGAACTTGTTCGGTTCTGTATGTGAGCTGTCACTCTTAACAAAAAGGGTTAAAGAAAATGCATTCTGTTGCATCTGCTTATTAAATCCCTTACTTTAGTAGAAATTCAAATTTTGTAAGATTATTCGTTTTATTGATGCATATAATTATAATCACAAGCCATCTGCTGATTTGGCAGGCATGGTTAAAATCTCTAACTCTCATAACCTTTCAAGTACAGTGCCTTTGGGACTCTATTTCACTTTTATATTTTGGAAAACACATATGAACAAACAAGAGAGGTCATCTGCCAAGTCAGACCTGTTAAAAAGCATCCCTCTGCATTAGCAACCCTGGACTTGTGTAAGGAATTTCCTGAGTATTGTGTGTGTGTTTTAATTCCATCTTCAGGAACAGATTATTCTCCAGTGTGTTTGGGGAATTTGATTTTTTTCTGGGGATTAAGCTCTTTCCTGTCACACTTGAGACCTGATTTCTTTTCTCAACCAAAGGGACGAACATTGCTCAGTTTGAAGTACAAATGTTTTAAAAACTGGGGTAGCAAAGGGGGTAAAACACAAAGCTACATACCAAGATCTGGATCCAGGTCATCCCATCAACTTATTAATTAGCCCCAATGAATCAATGTTGCTTCAGCTACCATTGGCAACAGGAGTAATAATAATAATGACACATTTACAAGACTGTGGCATGATTTGTAACAGTGATATCTGAGCATTGGAAAACAGGATATCAAAGTCAATTTTTATTTAAAGTTCAGGAACTTCTTTGGGGCCATTAACAGAACTTTTTCTTGTCTAGTAAGGGAGCAGGGTTATTTTGCATCAACAGTTGCCTTTCACCATGACAAATCTGTGCCCCTAAATTTTAAGAAGTAGAGTGGCAGTACACAATATCTTGGTTGTAACTGGTCTGTTTTTTTAAAAAACAAAACAAAACAAGAAACCTTGAGGCCTGTTCATAGCTTCCTGGCCTGTATTTTTACAGTGCCATACACTGTGGCTTCTGACCAGAAAAAGTATATGGATGATCCAGCATGAATTATGTTGAAATAATTTCACATATGAATAATGTGGAATATAGAATAAAACTGAGCAGGTGGGTGAAAAATTTGGCAATGCCAAATGCTAGAGATATAAAACTTTTACTTAATAAGTATTAAGGAAATGCACCAAATAAAATGTGGTGAAAAACCAGCCATAATATTTTCCTTCCAAATAATACTTTGAGGTTACTTTGTTATATTTTTAATTGCATTCTCAGCTGTCAGCTTGCATCTTCTTTAATAGAACCCCAAACACTCTATGCAGTATGCATATTGCTTTGCACCTTTGGGGAAGTTTGATTCTCGCACCACCCAGCCCTTTATCGGAAAACAGGAGGTGAATGCACATGTTGGAAAGTGTCTGCACAGCTGAAACTAGGAAAACCAGCTGACTGTGTCTCTGGTTTATTTTGCAACCAATTAAGTATGACATCTGTTGAAACTCAGGAAACCAAGACTCCCTTCCCCCTTTTCATGGAGTTATTTGAATGGCTTGTCTTTCAGATGGAAATCACAAAGCATCAGTGGAAAGCATTTTAAAAGGCTGGATCTGTACCACAGGTTTATTTTCAGGTGGAGTCTATACTCCAGTATACAGGAAGAGAATGACCATCCATTGGAAGACATATTGTTTCATTTGTATAGATTCCTATCTACTAATAGCTTTACTAATGGCTAAGTTAAGCCTACTCTCTATTTTGAGATGAATTCATAACAAGGCATTGCATCCCCAAATTTTTGTTTGGGGACTTGGAAAAAAAAAGTCTCATCAGACAGGTAAATGGGAGATAGATGCTATACTAATGTTGTAGAAGAAATGTTGCTCCTTATCATTTATAAATAATGCATTTTAAGCTTCAGCCAAATCCAGAGCTCTATAAATAAAAGATTGCTATGCTATGCTATGCTATGCTATGCTATGCTATGCTATGCTATGCTATGCTATGCTATGCTATGCTATGCTATGCTATGCTATGCTATGCTATGCTATGCTATGCTATGCTATGCTATGCTATGCTATGCTGTAATTTTCTTCTGCCATTTTTAACCATCTTCATTCATTTTGATGGGAAAAATAGCTTTTAACTGTTTCTCCCTTTTGACAGAGAAGACAACCTTAGTTACATTATTGTGGAGTGGGTGTGAAATTACTGTGAAGATTGCCAAAGGATATGTGCAATGTTTCTTTCTTTTATTGTATCTTTTGCTCTCTTACATTTGCATGTGCATCTCTGTGGCTCAAATGCTCTCCCCGACCCTTTGCTCAGGGTCTTATTTCTAGAGAAGCTTCAACATGGCTTCCTAAAATAAAGCTAGGATCAAGCTGGTTTTAGAAGAACTTTGAAATGGAAGCTATTTTAGCTGTGTACATTGTGTTGCACCTAAAATCCATTGTAAACAAAGTATTAAATAGTAACAGCAGCCTTCCTCTCACCTTCCACACCAAAAAAGTTCCAAAAACCCCATAAGGCAGCTCCTTCCACAAAGTTTTTCTAGATGTAGAGGAGGGCATGGCTGGGCATGGCTGGGAAGCAAAGAATGGGGAAATGAGTGAAAGATTACAGTGGTGCATTTTTTGCCATATCACAGCAAAAACCAGGCTGCAAAACACCATAAAAAATGCATGAGAGTGAAGTATAAAAACAACAGTTTCTTTTATGTAGGAAAAACACTCTGGAAATTTTCAGATTATTCCTTCTTAGTACCTCATTACACCACTAAAAATGAAATTGGTTTGTTCATAGATAACCTGGAAATCCATAGATTAAATAGATTGTTGCCCCAGTTAAATCATAATAATTTTATTGGCTACTTCTGGATCTCCCTATTACTTTTTTAAAAAAACGCTAAATGTTTTCTATATGTTCTATGTCCCAGGATTCTATACACTTTACAGGCTGATGCAAAACAAAGTAACACTGACAAGCTATCAAAATGAATAATACGTAATACATTTATAACTAATATTAATAATGTTTGATAATTAATTCAGAGCTCTGAAGAGGGATATGGAGCAATTCCATCCACTTTTCCAAAATAGTACTAGGTAAAGGTAAAGGTTCCCCCGCACATGCGTGCTAGTCGTTTCTGACTTTAGGGGCTGGTGCTCATCTCTGTTTCAAAGCCAAAGAGCCAGTGTTTGTCTGAGGACGTCTCCATGGTCATGTGGCCGGCATGAGTAGATGCCAAAGGCGCATGGAACGCTGTTACCTTCCCACCGTAGTGGTCCCTATTTTTCTACTTGCATTTTTATGTGCTTTCGAACTGCTAGGTTGGCAGAAGCTGGGACGAGTAACAGGCGCTCACTCTGTTATGTGGCACCTGGGATTCGACCCGTCAAACTGCCGATCTTCTGATCGACAAGCTCAGCGTCCTAACCCACTGAGCCACCACATCCCATAATAGTACTACTTTATTATTAAACATTATTCTAACTGACCTGGGCATTTTATCCAGGTGCTTTTATTTTAAGCAGTAGGATTTTTTTAAAAACTTCAAATTTTTACAGATAAATCTGCAGATAATGAAGATACTCATTAAAAAGTTGACATATAACCATATTAGTTCATTGATTATTACATTTTTCATTCTCATTTTTTTCTTTTACCTAAGATGTTTCTTTTTTGTAGCTTTTCCAGAATTACCCTTTTTCCTTTCGGCTCAGTTGGGGTATATTTTTTGTGGTTTATTGTTTCTCTATAGAAATATTAAAAAGTACAATTTATAAATAATTTCTTTTTCATTTTACTGACAGAAATGCCTTACTTATAGTATATTAATAATTAAAATGGAAGCCTCAGTGCAAACGGAAAGAGCCAGTTTGGTACAGTGGTTTAAGACATGAGGTTAGAAACTGAGATTGTGAGTTCTAATCCTCAGGTAACTAAAGATGTCACTCTCTTCCAGCTCTAGGAAGAACACAATGGCAATCAATTTCTGAGAATCCTGTCAATAAAACACTGCTGGGACCTCTCCAGGCAGTCACCAGGATTCAGCACTAACTTAAAGATGCATTCACATAAGCTAAATATACTGCTCAAAAAAATAAAGGGAACACAAAATAAGACATCCTACTATTAAATACAGTACATTGTGTTGTCTAAGTGTTCCCTTTATTTTTTTGAGCAGTATATATTTTTAAAAGGTTTAAAGGTTTCACCTATCCAGTCATAACTGACTCAGGACCCTGCATGGCTGAGAGACATTTCCATCATCATGTGGCCAGCATGAAAATATGGAACTCAATAACCTTTCCCTCCAAGTGATACCCATTTATCTACTTGCACTTGCATGCTTTCAAACTGTTAGGTTCACAGGAAGTGGGGCAAGTAATGGGAGTTCACTCCGCCACACTGCATTCTGGGCTAGAATCCAGGCTATTGGCTTTCCATCTGACAAGTTCAGCACCATTGAGCCATTGTGCCCCACTAAAGAGATAGGTTCTGCAAATATTCATACATGACATTTTTTCACTAATGATCCACTCCACACTCCTGTTCCCATGCAGAGTTAAATATAGTGTTTCACTCCATTTGAATTATACATAATCAAAAACTTGTAATGGAATATTGAAATATTATTCAAATGATTACGTAAGGACTTCATAGTCCCGATACTCCCATATCACACCTCTCCTCCGTGAGCTGCACTGGCTTTGCCTTCCGAGTGAAATTCAAGGTGCTAACAATGACATACAAAGCCCTACATGGCATGGGTCCGGACTACCTACGGGAGCACCTTCTGCCAACGTCAACACCCCTCCGTCCTGTGCGCTCCCACAGAGAGGGCCTCCTCAGGGTGCCACCGCTCAAGGAATGTCGGCTGATGGCCCCCAGGGGGAGGGCATTCTCAGTGGGTGCGCCAGCCCTCTGGAACTGCTTGCCTACCGAAATCCGGATGGCCCCCGACCTCCGCACCTTCCGGCGCGATTTAAAAACTTACCTGTTCCAGCAGTCCGGCCTGGCCTGATAGCTCTTGGGGTCTCAGTTGTTTTTACTATTGTTTTTCTCTATTGTTCAATCTGTATACCTACCTTACTCTGTACACCTCCCCGAGTCCCTCGGGAGAAGGGCGGTATATAAAAACAAATAAATAAAATAAATAAATAAATAAATAGTCCATAAAGCTGACTTGGAGTGCATTAACGTGAACATAAATTTGAGATTATGGAAGTAATTGTTCTACAGTATATCCACAACATATGGCCACAACTGAGATCAGAATTTCTGTCGGTAAGCAAGACAGTTGTTGGGAGTGCAACCTGATTTTATGACCCCTTTTCCCTGATTGTCAAGTGTGTTACTGCAGCTGTTAAGTGAATAATACAGTCTTTAATTAAATCCAGCTTCCCCAAATGACTTTGCTTATCAGAAACCAGTTGGGAAGGATGCAGATGGCAGTCACATGACCCTGAGATGCTGCAGCTGTCTTAAATACATGCAGGTTGCCAAGTATCTAAATTTTGATCGTATGATCAAGGGAATGCTGCAACAGTAATAAGTGTGAGGATCTGTCATAAATTACTTTTTTCAGTGCCGTTATGAAAAGTCACTAAATGGTTGGTTGTAAGGCAAAGACTACTTGTACTCAGTTCCGCTGGGCAAACTCTGTTTGGAACCCTGACTTCTGTTCTGGTGCCTTAGTTCAAAAAGGAGAAAGTTCAGAGAATGGCTATTTAGATTGGGAGGAATATGGAAACTATGTATTATGAGAAGAGACAAATAATGGTGAAGTGATAGTAATTTCTGAAACCCGATTTTTGTTATATAGAAGAATGTGTTTTCTGTTGCCTCAGAGATATCAACCAGGTTAAAACTACAAAAAAGCAGGTCCAAGCTAGGCATCAGGGGGCACCTGTTGCTTGTATAAAAATGTTTAAGCAGTGAAGGGGGCTGACACATGATGGAGTGACCTAGAGATTTTTCACAGATGCTGGATAATTGTTATTTATTTATTTTTATTTATTTTATTTACCCAATGTATATAGTCACCCATCTCACTAAAAGTGACTTTGGGCAGCATGCCACAAAGCTAAAACAGTGAATAAATACACAAAACCACTTACCATCAATAAAAACATTTAAAACCATAAAAAAACCAAAACAGACAAGGAAATAATAGATGAAGAAAAGTTCATAATAATGGACCTACCTCAGAAGTTCACCCACCCCTGCTGACATAATCAGATCTTAAGGGACATTTGGAAGCTCAGAAGTGGTGAGCCAATCTCACCTCAGGGTGGAAGAGATTCCACAATGTGAGTGTCATTACAGAAAAGATCCACCACCTAGAGCCTGCCAAATGTAGCTACCTAACTGGTGGAACCTCTGACACGCCCTCTCTTCTGGATATGGTGGGGTGGCTGATGAAATCAGGCAAAGGCAGCCCTCAGGTTACCCAGAGTCATGCCAGAAAAGGCTTTAAGGGTCAGCACCAGCATCTGAATTGGACCCCAAAAAACTGGCAACAAATGCAGCTTGTGAAACAGAGGTATAACATGTATTCTAACAGAAGCACATATAATTGTTCATATTGCCACATTTTGCACTAGCTAAAATTTCCAGATACTCTTCAAGGGTAGCCCCATGTAGAGCACATTACACTAGTCCAACTGGGAGCTGACCAGGTCATGACTGACTGTGACTAGGGCCTTTTGATCTAAGAACAGGCACAACTGATGCCCATTACAAAATTGTACAAAGGGCTGTCTAACCACAACTGCCACCTGCTCACTGAGCAGGACTTGTCAGTACAGGAAGACACACACACCCAATACTCACAGGCTCTTTTTGGAGCAGTGCAACTTCATTCAGCACCAAAAGGAGTATCCAAGAATCACAAAACCTTAAAACCCAAAGCCACTCAATCTTGACTCTCTTCCCCAATCACCACTGACTAGAACTGATCTGATTGTATTGAAAGTTGCTGAAAGGTCAAGTAAAGCAATGATGGACTTACATCCACCATCCTGCTCATGGCATATGTTCTATCCAGATCTGCATCCTGACTGAAAAGGATCCAGACAATCTTTCAGAACCATTATACTGGATCATACACCTAGCAGATTTGATGGTCTCTAAGGTCATTCCTTCCACCACTATGATTTTATCTTTTGCAATGTGTTTAACTTAAGTGAAAGTAAAGGTACAGGAAGCTATTCTGAAGAATTATGGAAAGGATATTTTACGTTTTGCTCCTCAATATGCCAGTTTATAATCCAGGAATCTCACCTCTTTTTGTTCCATTGCACAATGTTTCAGTTCGAATAGAATTAGTAATAGATATGCATTGATATACATGTGCATTCCATACTTTTTTTTAAATCCCATTTATATGCCGCCCTTCTCTGAAGACTCAGGGTGGCTTACAATCTAAGAAGCACAAATCAATGTGCTTAGCAATAGCCTTCATTCTATGTATATGCCTGCTTATTAGGGCTTTCCGGTCCCCCCAAGCTGCATTTTTACAAAGTCAGCTTATTGCCCCCAACAATCTGGGTCCTCATTTTACCTACCTCGGAAGGATGGAAGGCTGAGTCAACCTTGAGCCTGGTGGGACTCGAACCTACACGAATTGCAGGCAGCTGGTGTTACTTAAGGAGGCACTTTGATGGCTTGTGCTGTGCCTCAAAAGGCTTATGCTTTTACCATACTCCTTCTGATGTTCACTATCTAATGTTTTTCTTGTTCAATTAGAGAGGATGATGATGAAGATTGATGATGATGATAGGATGATGTTATTCATTCAATTGTGTCCAACTCTTGGTGATTCTATGGCCAGGTCTCTCCAGACCTTCCAATCTTGCACTATTTCCTTGAGTTTTTCTATGCTCTGGCTGGTTTCAGTTTTGATGGTGTCCATTAGAAATCTAGGACCTAAAATGACATCAGTTCATTATACCATTCAAATTCTTTGTTTGCATAATCAGCTAATTTATTTTGGCTATGTTCTCAAATAATTTGAATTGGCTCAATTTCTGTCTTAATGGTAACCTGTGCAGCTCCAGTTCCTAGGAGATCACTGAATCTTCGAAACCCTGTCTAGAAGCAGCCACATAACTAGCTGTATCTTCCTCCTAGTACTGCTTAGCTGAATGTACCAATGTCCACAATGTTCTCATGTTTCCATTTCCTATCAGAAGACACCAGTAACATGGAGCAGAAAGAGAGAGAAGAAAATGCAAAATATTGTGACATAGAGACATAATACACAGCTACCAATTTCAGAGGCAGATATACATTTTGTATAATGACTGTTTTGACTCTTACTGGTACTTGACTTTAGCTGCTAGAAATTCACACAGCTGAATTCTAAGATGGCAGCACCTGGAATGGCTGTGGCTGCATTGGCTCTTGAAGGCGAATAGTTTTGGGAGGGATAGTAAGGGCTATAGGCCACATGATCAGGAAGATTTTAATGTGTTTGAGCAACATGGTGGAACTAAGGTAACATACGACATACGACCAACAATCTTTGCTGGCATGGCAAGTTTCTAGTTGTTTTGGAACTGTTGGTGAGACCGTTAAAAGTTGTTGGCGCTGTTTGAATTTGTTCTACCAGCAGCAAGATCTGACTGCTGGCCTAGTGATGGATTGTATTGCAAATCAGGGCTGTTTCCAGAGGAGGCAGAGGAGGAGAGTACCTGGAGCTTATGGAGCGAAGGAACTGGATGAGGCTGTCAGAAGGCCCAGAGGAAGAGAGTGAGGCTTTTGGAGGAGTTGGTGGCGGCGGCAGCATGCTCCAGGGGTGAAAAGAAGCAAGGTCTCTTTAAGGAAAAGGTGGAAGAGTCAGGATCAGAAAAAGGAAAGAAGGCAAGGTTGTCAGAATACAAGCGAACTTGAGGGCTAATCCACATGGAGCCCCATTTCCATCTGTCCTGTTTGCCATCGTTCACTCCCTAGAGACTAAAATGGACAATGTGAAATTTGAGCGGGCCCCGAACAAGGAGTATATATTGGAGGTGGTGACCCTTTGAGAGCTGTATGCAATGAAATTTCGTTTTGATGTATGCCAATTGGTGTACATTCAAAGTGACAATAAAGTTATCATCATCATGAGTAGGAACAGGAAAGAAATGTGGTACATTTCATTTGCCTGTGAACTTACTTGGTCTTGAGCACAAAACCAAAATCAAAGCTGAAACAGAGTTGCAATGAAATATTAATGTTTTCAGTCCAATTTATTTTAAAAAATACATATAAATATGTAGTAAGAGAAAATATATCTAACATACATGTAAAATGAATATAACATGTAAAACATATTATATTAAGATAAGTTTACATAGGAAAACTGCATACATTAGGAAAATTGTGTACCAAACATGTGTGAAAAGGTGCATTGATTTTAGGCAGATTTTTTTAAAAAAATAGATGATTAAGTTTGACTCCAATGAAGCAAATTTAAATATAGAAATATAGAATTAAGCTGACTTTGTAATAATGCCGCTTGGGGTGTGTGTGAAAGCCCTAATAAGCAGGCATATACATAGAATGAAGGCTACTGCTAAGCTTGTAAGCCGCCCTGAGTCTTCGGAGAAGGGCGGGATATAAATGGAATTAAAAATATATATATAGAGAAAAATAGGAAATCAAATGCAACCAAATTTGGGCATCTTCCATTTTTAATGTGTGCATTCCAGAAGACATAGCAAGAACCAGGCCATTCAACTTGCTGGTGCTCTTCATCCTATCTGGTGGACTTTTTTCCCCAATTAACCCTGCTTATGATAGTATTTTACATTATTCAAGAAATTGCCTTTCCACTTAGTTTACTTATTCCATGGTTACGATGTATGAAAGTACCACGCAGAAGGATTAACAGATAAGAGAGATTGGAAATGTATGAAGAGGTTTCATTTTAGATTCCACTTGGAAAACAGCCCAACTTGCCATTGTTAATTTTTTTTTAAAAAAAGAAACTGTCTATAACTTCTAAAATTATTTTATAGTGGAATACAATTGCTTTTAATGGTTATTCAACTGTTTTGAGCAGCACCTCTGACCTTGGTCCCCTGTATTCCCTGACAGTAGTAATCACTAGCTGCTTTTCCTGGCAAAACCAGTTGGAGGTCGGTTGGAGGTCCAGCCGATCCGAATCCGACCGATTGCGACTAAGAGCCTACATTAGGTCTTATCTCGCTGCAATAAGGGAGGCGAGGTCTAACCACTTCGCCACCCTTATTGCGTCCGCAGATAATCGCCCGGCCGCCCTGTTTAGGGTGACTCGCTCCCTCCTAAATCAGGAGGTGAGGGAGGATCCCTTGCAGGGTCGTGCCGAGGAGTTTAACCAACATCTGTCGGACAAAATCGCTCGGATTCGGACCGGTCTGGACTCTGACTGGGCAGAGTCTGACGATCAGGACACGGGTGGTCTTGTCGATATCATCTGGGAGGAGTTTGATTCTGTGACTCCGGAGGAAGTGGACAGGATCATGGGGAGGCTGAGCACCACCACATGTTTATTGGACCCGTGCCCTTCCTGGCTGGTCTATGCAGCCCGGGAGAGGACACGCAGCTGGTTCCAGGCAGTTATATCGGCTTCTTTGAGTGAGGGTATCTTCCCCGCCGTCTTGAAGGAGGCGGTGGTGAGGCCTCTCCTCAAGAAGCCTGCCCTGGACCCAGCTGTATTGAACAACTTTCGTCCTGTCTCCAACCTTCGCTTTCTTGCGAAGGTTGTTGAGAGTGTGGTGGCGCATCAGCTCCCTCTGGTCCTGGATGAAGCGGATTATCTAGACCCGTACCAATCGGGTTTCAGGCCCAGGCACAGCACGGAGACGGCATTGGTCGCGCTGGTGAATGATCTCTGGAGGGCTCGGGAGAGAGGGCACTCCTCTGTTCTAGTCCTATTAGACCTCTCGGCGGCTTTCGATACCATCGACCATGGTATCTTGCTGCGGCGTCTCAGGGGACTGGGAGTGGGAGGCACAGTTTTACAGTGGTTCTCCTCTTATCTCTTGGGACGTTCGCAGTCGGTGTTGGCAGGGGGGCAGAGGTCGACCGCGAGGTCTCTCATTTGTGGAGTTCCTCAGGGGTCGGTCCTCTCGCCTCTCCTGTTCAACATCTACATGAAGCCACTGGGTGAGATCATTCGTGGCTTTGGAGTTGGGTATCATCAGTACGCTGATGATACCCAACTTTTCTTTTCGACCCCAAACCACCCCAGTGATGCCCTCAACGTGATGTCCCGTTGCCTGGAGGCGGTTCGGGTCTGGATGGGGAGGAACAGACTTCAACTCAATCCCGACAAGACTGAGTGGCTTTGCATATCTTCATCCCGGGTTTATTCGGACATTCCACCTCTGGCTATGGGGGGTGAACTATTACCCCCCGTAGATAGGGCTCGCAACTTGGGAGTCCTCCTAGATTCACGGCTCACTCTAGAAGACCACATAGGAGCTGTGACTAGGGGGGCCTTCGCCCAGGTTCGCCTGGTGCGCCAGTTGCGGCCCTATCTTAGCCGGGATGATTTGTGCACGGTCACTCATGCGCTCGTGTCCTCTCGTCTGGACTACTGCAACGCTCTCTACATGGGGCTGCCCTTGAGGACCACCCGGAAGCTCCAACTGGTACAGAATGCAGCCGCGAGAGTGGTGTTGGGAGTTTCCCGATACTCCCACGTTACACCTCTGCTCCGTGAGCTGCATTGGTTGCCAGTTGTCTTCCGGGTGAGATTCAAGGTACTGGTAACGGTGTTCAAAGCCCTTCATGGCATGGGGCCGGAGTACCTCAGGGAACATCTGCTGCCGGCATCAAGCTCCCTGCGCCCTGTGCGTTCCCACAGAGAGGGCCTCCTCAGGGTGCCACCGATCAGAGAATGTCGATTGGTGGCCCCCAGGGGGAGATCCTTCTCTGTGGGCGCTCCGGAGCTGTGGAATCAGCTACCGGTAGAGCTCCGGATGGCGCCCGATCTTCGCTCCTTTCGTCGCGATCTCAAGACATTTTTGTTTGTACAAGCTGGCCTAGCCTGATGGGGATCGGTGGGGTTGTTTTATCTTTGGTCTTTTAATTTTATCTTGGGGTTTTTTTAGAATTGTACTTTTATTGTTTTTAACTAGGGCAATTGTTTAATCTCTTTTTAATGTTTGTATTTGCTATTTTATTCTGCCCTGTGAACCGCCCTGAGTCCTCAGGGAGAAGGGCGGTATATAAATGTTATTAAATTAAATTAAAATTAAATTAAATGTACAAACAGTCTTAAAGGTCTTTGCAGACTTTAATTGCACCAGCACTTTAAATTGCAACCCAAACTCTATAGTAAGCCAATATAGGGTCCATAGCCCAGATCAGTAAAAGGCAGTTGGCTGCCTTTTGAATCAATTGGAGCTTCTGATTGGTCTTTAACAGCAACCCTATTTAGAGCCCTGTATATCTAACCAAATAGTAATGAGGACACGAGGCATTGCAGCCATGTCCTTGTGCTTAAGGTAACGCTGAAACTTGGGTGAAAGGTCCCGAGCCATGGTACCCGAGCCATGGTACCCAGGCAATCATATGAGATTACATTATCCCAATCCCACAGTGTTGATATTTTTTTTAAAAAAATCTGTCTGATCCTGGAAAAAAAGAAGATCCTGGGGGGGAAAAGGCATTAAAAGACATTCCTATGCTGTATTACTTCAACAATTATAGCTCAAATCATTGTCACTGCAGTCTCCTGGGAAAACCACTCCCTGTAATTAGAAGCCAAAGCTATCAGTTACTTCTGCTTCCTTCCTCCCCTCTCTTTACTCTGGCATCTTGATTAGAGTTTCAAGAAAGTAACTATTTTGCATATTTATATTTGTGCAACATTCCAAATGTAGAATCTCTCCTGGAGTATCGAGGTATAGGTTCAGTGTCTAGGAGACTTTCCTCATTGCTTTAGAATCTGAAATCTGAAATCAGCCTAGTTTTGTTCTGTGTTTGCATTTCAGCTGAGCTCCAGGCAGGGTCCTTGAAACTGATCCATGGGATCTCCCTAATGCTGTAAAATTCAGATTTGTTCTAAAGCTGTATATAGTTCAGATTTGACCTGTGTTAATTTTCTGTTTGAACATCTAGTAGGAGATGTCTACTTTTTCTTGGAATGTGTGAAAGACCTCCATTTTTTGAAATGTTCCCCTAATTAGAAAGAATTAGATAAGATGTCCTTTTGATAGGCATAATTCTCCATCTTCTTTTATATATATTGCAAAAGAACCATAAATGTGTGCTAGGTTTAATTTCTTTCCATCAGGAAAATGTTGAGAAGAATAGCACTAATTTACTTTCCACTGAAATGGCAGTATGTGCAGTACAGAAGTGAAGTATGACAACTGGAATAAATTACAGCTCTTGAAAATGCAGGTGCAAAGTGCCCATGTACCTACAAATTAAGCTAAATCACAATGATCTGGTGGTGTTTTCTGGAAAAGGACATTCAGTTCTTCCTTTAGATCAAAGTTAGCTAGGTTACTGCAAAAGATATATTTTTATTATGTCTTATCTACTAAGGGTGATTTAAAAAGATAAATCTTATTCTGGGATATTACATGCCATACATTCATGTCTAGCTTTCCTAGTAAAGTGGATTCTAGAGACTGTAGAACTTGAAGAAAGACTTGGAAGGAAGTGAAGTTTCTCTTGGGGATGCCCTAATAAAGGAGAAGCAGAGAATATTGTTATCACTAGAGTTCCTTTTCATTATGTCCAAAACACAAATATACATATAGACTGAAAATAGGGTATTGGAAGGAATCAGAGTATTGCAGATGAGCAATAATTCATAAAATCTAGTCTCATATCAGAAAATGTAGACAAAGAATATTGTGATGAAAGACTAACATGGTAATAACTTCCAAAGGCTTTTTAAATGATAGACTGATTTGACCAGAAAATTTTCTTTTTTGTGATCCTAACAGTTTAATCAGAAAATATTTCCTCTATTCTTTGCACCTTGTTAGACTTGTGTACCATTTAGTGGCCTTTTTCTTCATTCGCTTCGTTATTTAAAAATTGGACTATGTTTTTAGTCATTTCATACCATTCAATTACTAAAAGATTATACTTGGCATTTAACACCTTATCTAGTGCACTATTAAATGACCTTGTTTATAAATGGATTAATACATTTCTCTTACTTTTATAATTTTCCTCAGAAGGACACTGCTGCTCCTACTATTATATAATTATCTCAGGTGCTGCGAGATTCTAACCTCAGGTTGAAGAGATAACTTTGTTCTAAACCTATGAGCTAATTTGCTGACTTCATAATATGGATTACTTATTGTCCATTATCAGTGTTAAAGAACACCAAATTGCCAGTCTAGGTTGTTCACAATCTTATTATTTTCTTCAAATGGCAAACTGAAATGCTATTTTTTTTACAATTGGTCCATTGTAAAAAAAAAAAAAGCAGTTCCAGAGAATTGCTGGTTTTTATTTTGGCTAGACTGGAAAGATGAAAAGCAGGACAGAATAAGACAATGCAAATCATTTCCATAACACTGTCAAGAAAATTGCATGGTTGCAGTCATCAAAAATTGAAGAACAATGGAGGAGGCAGACATTGTTCCTAAGTCTCACTTCCAGGTTTCCTATGGGAATCAGGCTGATCATTATGGAAAGAGGTTGTTGTAATGTATTGGGATTTTACTTGAACTGTCTTCACGTGTCGTTTGAATGCTGCTTAAGGTTGCTCAATTGAGGTGTCTGTGTAACAGTCGCTGACTAGCCAGACAAGCAATCTCCAAGAAGATCATTGGATGATTTGGGGTGGGAATGGGTTCCTTTAAACCTATTGACCACTGCCTAGTGGCCAACCGTATAAGTAGCTGCACAGAAGCCTCTGATTCAGTTCTGTTCCTGTTTGCCTCAATAAAGCAATGTTCCTGTTTGAACCCTCTTGTCTTGCTTCCTGCCTCCAAAGAACTCACTACACAACACTGGCAACGAGGATGGGATCCTTCTTCTTCGGAAGAGCTGAAAGTCACTAGTGGGTGAGGCCAGCCAAGCACCTGGCAGGGAACAAGTTCCCCCCCCCTCAGTCAGCCTAGCAAGACACGCTAGTGACCACCCCACCCTGCAGAACAGTCCCAGGGCCTACAGAAGGAGCAGGATGAGGCAAAGAGAGACACGAGCCGCGAAGACTTCCCAAAGATGGCGAAAGTCAGAAAGCTTGAGGAATTTGATGTTACTCAACCAGAGAGATGGTCATCCTACATCTCAAGAGTAGAAAACTACCTCTGTGCCAACTAAGTCGCCAAAGACGGCCTGAAGGCCACAACACTCCTCTGTGTCTGCGGACCTGCAACATTCGACATTGCGGAGAACTTAGTTGCACCAGCGCAGCTGGAGTCCGTTACTTTTGCAGACCTGAAGAAACAGCTTGGCGACCATTTCCAGCCCAAGCTGTCGGTGATCATGTGGAGGCATGCCTTTGAACAACAAGTTCAATAACCCAGAGAGATGGTCACAGAATTCATCGTGGCGTTGAGACAAGCTTCGTGCCTGTGCCAATTTTCAGACTTAGAAGAAAGGCTTTGAGACCAACTCATCTGTGGACTACGGAGCAGAGAGCTGCAACAGAAACTTTTTGCAAAAGAGACTCTCTTGCTCCAGAAAGAAAAGAAGTCCTGGTGGATGAAGCCACCAGCAGAGCCGTGAAGGCCATGTGGCTCGCCAAAAGCACTCAGCACGAGGAGGCCGTCCACCATGAGGGCGCTGAACTTCCAGAAGATGTTGACTCCAACCACAAAGTTGACAAGATCCAACGGCACCATGCCAAGGAACTGAAGACTCCTTACAAGGCAGTTCCCTTCCCTCGGTGTTTGGGCTGTGGCGGCCACCACCAATGAGCAGACTGCAGGTTCCAGACAGCCATGTGTAGGGCCTGCGGGAAAACCAGCTACATCATGTCAGTCTGCAGAGGTTGCCAGAAGGACTGCCAATCAGATGTTCCAATCAGGAGAGGTACTGGGGCCCCGGGGAAGCATAGTGTAGGGTTTTGCTCCAGCCATTGGAGTGTTTGCCGTACGGGACCCCGCCATCCCCTTAAGCCCAAACTTCAGCTTCAAATCAAGCTGCAAGGCGTCCCTTGCAGGATGGAACTGGACACGGGTTCTGCGGTGTCCATCATTTCCCTGGAGACTTTCCAGTTTGTCTGCAACTGTAGCAAGAGGTGGGCCAAGCTTAGGCCATCCAACATCATTCTGACTGACTTCCAAAACTCCCGAGTTGCCATCAAAGGTAAGGCCACCTTGGCCATCAAGTTCAAGGGGTTTTGGGGGGCCCTGGATGTGATTGTGGTGGAGGGCCAGAGAACAAGCTTAATAGGGCTTGATTGGTTTGATGCTCTGGGCATCCAAGTCACTAGAATCCACTGGACACAAGTGGCAAACTTGGCATCAGTATGCGAGGAGTTCGCGGATGTTTTTGACACAAGCCTGGGAGAATACAGGGACCCTCCGATAGCCTTTAAACTTGATCCTGCCATAATGCCTATTAGGGTCAAACCCCATAGAGTGCCATTTGTGCTTAAACATAAAATTGATGCAGAGCTGGGCAAGCTAGTCAGCCGGGGGTACTACAGCCCGTAGATGGGGGTGAATGGGAAACCCCAATTGTAATGCCACTTAAGGCCAATGGGAAGGTCAGAATTTGCACTGATTACAAGTGCACCATAAATAGGGCACTTAAGCAGCATGCGTACCCAGTGCCAGTCATCAGCCACATCATGGCTCAACTGCAAGGGGGCACTGTGTTTGATAAATTAGATTTTGGCACACGCCTATCAGCAGTTACCTGTGGACAAGGCCACAGCAGATGCACAAACTATTGTAACACACAGGGGGGCTTTTAAATGCCTTCAATTCAGGGTTAGCATGGCCCCAGGAATTTTCCAAGGTGTCATGGAGCATACGCTCAAGGGCATTCCAGGGGTTTGCCCCTACTTCGATGATGTGCTCATCACCAGTGAGTCCACTGAGGTGCTTGCAAAGAGGCTCAAAGCCATCCTTCAACGGTTCCGCGAAGCGGGCCTTAAATTAAAAAGGAATAAGTGTAACATTGGGGTTTCTTCTACTGAGTTCCTGGGTTTCCGTATTGATGCTGAAGGCATCCACCGTTCCATGTCCAAGCTGAAGGCCATTCAGCTAGCACCTAGCCCCAGGTCTAAAGGAGAGCTTCAGGCATTCCTGGGTCTCCTTAATTTTTACCATGCATTCCTTCCTAGCAAGGCCACAGTGGCAGAGCCATTACACTGGCTCTTAGACAAAAACACCCCATGGAAGTGGACCAAGGTTCATGAAAACAGCGTTAAGGCAATAAAATCATTACTGTCTTCCAATTCAGTGCTTTAAAGAATCATTACCTGTATGCATTGTGTGTGATGCATCCCCTTATGGGGTGGGGGCTGTTTTAAGCCATTTGGCAAGTGATGGGACTCAAGTCCCAATTGCATATTATTCAAGGACATTGTCCTCAGCTGAGCGCAATTACACTCAAATTGACAAAGAGGCCTTGGCCATTGTGGCTGGAGTGAAGAAATTCCATGATTACTTGTATGGCAGGGAATTCAAGGTCTACACTGACCATAAGCCATTGTTGGGGTTATTTACTACAGATAGGCAGATGCCTCAAATACTGTCCCCTAGGATGTTAAGATGGTCCATCTTTATGTCAGCCTATGGCTACAGGCTGATTCACAAACTCGGCAAAGACACAGGCCATGCAGACAGCCTTAGCAAATTGCCATTGCCACAGGTACAGCCAGATTTGGCTCCAGCAGCTCACATTTTGTCAATACAGGATTTGCCTGAATTTCCCCTCCATGCTGGGGATGTGGCTGCAGAAACTGCTGCAGACGTTTTAAGCAGAGTCTTGTCATGGATTCACACATGAGCTACAAGTTCTAGAGGTACTTCACACGTAGACATGAGCTTTCAGCTCACAAGGGTTGCAACTTATGGGGGAGCAGGGTTATTGTCCCCAGTTCATTAAGGAATTGTGTACTTCAGTCTCTGCATGAAGGACATCTGGGCATAGTCCAGATGAAGGCATTGGCACGAAGCTACCTATGGTGGCCAGGGTTAGATAAGGCTATCGAGGCCCAAGTACACGGGTGTTACATGTGTCAACAGTCCAGACCAGAAATGCCACATGCTCCTGTCCACAGATGGGAGGAAACTCATACACCGTGGTCAAGAATTCACATTGACTTTGCTGGGCCCTTTCAGGGACAGCTATTTTTGATAGTGGTTGACAGCCACTCTAAATGGTTGGAAGTAATTCCTATTGCAACTATGACTACTGCTAGGACCATCCAGGTGCTTAGAAAGCTCTTTGCCTCTCATGGGCTACCGGGCATCGTAGTCTTGGACAACGGGGCCCAGTTCACAGTGGCAGAGTTTCAAGCCTTCTTGAGGAGTAACCTCATAAGGCATGCAACATCGGCTCCCTTTCACCCCTCGACTAACGAGCAGGCTGAACGCATGGTGCGCACAACAAAGGAGTCACTCAAGTGCATAGTGACCTGAGATTGGCACAATAGGCTGGCTGATTTCTTGCTTTGCCAGCACAGCAACAGGCAAAAGCCGAGCAGAACTTTGCTGGGGAAGAAGGCTCATCACAAAGCTGGACAGGTTGGATCCTGACCGGGTGGAAGCAGACACCTCTCGCCCAAAGGCTCCAAGGGGGTTGCAAGTGGGTGATGGGGTGTGGGCCTGAAACTATGGGCATGGGAACTTGTGGGTGCCGGGTAAAATTGTCAAAATTTTGGAACCTATTTCCTACGAGGTGGTTCTGGATGGGCCATATTGATCAGCTGTGGAAGCGTTTTACAGAATGGCCACTAAGTAAGGACCTCATGGCAAGGTCCGCAAATGAAGCCAGAAACCGGCAGCCAAGCAGGGCAGTTCGCATGCTCTGAGGACTCAACCAGTCAGTACAATGGGAAGGTGGTCGTAGATGAGCAAAGCCCGGGAGTGCAACATGGGTCCCCTGATGGGGAAAGTCAACTCGAACAAGACAGCCGTTGTGCTAACTCTGCTTCTTCCTTAGACTTTGGTCTGGGCCGACCTGGAATGGCCGGCCAAAGGGACTCAATCTGACTCTTGCGAACTCATGAGTCCTGGTCTACCCAGCCCGGCGGGCAAGCTGGTGGACTGGGAGTTGTCTGGACCCCCCAGGCAGTCTGCAAGGTCACGCAGACCACCACCATATTTGCACGACTTTATTCTCAAATAATAGTAAAAATGTGTGTACATTCTAGTGGGGAGGGGTGTAATGTATTGGGATTTTACTTGAACTGTTTTCACATGTCTTTTGAATGCTGCTTAAGGTTGCTCAGTTGAGGTGTCTGTGTAACAGTCGCTGACTAGCCAGACATGAAGTCTCCAAGAAGATCATTGGATGATTTGGGGCAGGAATGGGTTCCTATAAACCTATTGGCTTCCGCCTAGTGGCCCACCATATAAGTAGCTGCGCAGAAGCCTCTGATTCAGTTCTGTTCCTGTTTGCCTCAATAATGCAATGTTCCTGTTTGAAACCTCTTGTCTTGCTTTCTGCCTCCAAAGAACTCACTACACAACAGTTGTTTAACTAGGTAGTTTCTGGTCTAATCCAACTATAATCTTTATATCTAATCTAAAAAGAGAAACTTAGAGCACAAAACATCTAAATACTTTAATACTTAAAGGCTATTAAGTATGGGTTTTTTTCTTTTTTCATTTATCCCATGACATTTTTATATTTTATGATATTTTTGTTCTTCAAATAAATATTTCTTTGAAATATTTTCAGATTGGAGAATTGAGTCAATTGAAAATCATGTAAATTTCAAAAAAGTCATGAAGTTAAAAGGGATATGGTAAGATGGTAGAAATTATAGTTGTCACTGTTGTAGAGAAATTCTGTGATTAAGATGAATGTTTTGACCAGAATATTATTTTTCTATCAAACAATGCCCATTTTGACAACTGATGCACCAATTAAACAATGGCAGAAAGATGTCTAAATTTGTTTGGCAAGGGAAACAAACATGTTAAATATAAGATGTTACAAGATATTACAGAAAGAGGAGGATTGGGTTTATGCGATTTGAAAGTATATTTTGCAGCTTGTTGATTTGGATGAAAGAGTGGATGCTGCTGAAAAATAAAAGACTTTTGGAGCCAGAATGCTATGAATTGAGATTTCAGTGGTATGGATATTTATGGTATGACAAAGCTGTGGTTAATGTAGATTTTAAAAAAATATTTTGTTAGATGTGTCATACTGAGAATATGAAATAGATATGAACCCAGGTTGTGCCCCCAAATACCTTTGGTTCTCTCAACACAAGAAATGTATTATAGAAGGACAATGATAAGTAAATACAAATGGCTAATTTATCATGACATTTTAGATTTTTGTCAAGGGAAATGTAAAATAAAATCAAGAGAAAATCTAGCAGCAGAAGGATATACTTGTCAATGGTTCTCTTATTTACAGTTATTAGAAAAATTTAAAGCAGATAAGAGAATTTCTGGTTGTGAAAAGAACAACAAGTGAAAGAATGCATAATAAAATTGGTTAAACATTTTGGTTACAATATACAAATAGAACATTGGGAAATATGCAGTTGAAACACTTGAATTTACATTATATTATCTTAAAGAGAATGTTTAACATGTGTTTAAAGGCACATGTTGATATGTCACTGATGAAGTTGTCTAGAGCAGTGTTTCTCAACCTTGGCCATTTGAAGAAGGATGGAATTCAGCTCCCAGATTCCTTAGACAACATGTGCCTCTCTTCAAGTGGCCAAAGTTGCAAAACACTGGTCTAGAGTATATAAAGATACTTGAAATGTAGGTTGGAAATGTGCACCACAAGAGGGGACATTTTATCATGCTTGGTGAATGTGTCAAAAAGCCATAAAATTTTGATCTCAACCACTTGCAGTAATCCAGACCATTTTAAAGATTAATATACAATTGAAACCAGAGGCTTTTCTTTGATTGATAAACAATCTGGAAAAAAAATCATGCTTTTTTGTTTCTATACATGACGGCAGCAAGGTTATAATATGCACAAAGGTAGAAAGATTTTACATTACCCACAATGGAGAAATAGATGGCAAAGATGATGTAACTTGCTGAGATAACCAAATTGACATCTTTGACCAGAGAAAAGACATTATCTAATGCTGACTGAAAATTCTTTATAGACTTTTTACATGAACTTATTAACATATATTTCAATGATCATAAAAAAATAGATTATAGGAAAAAAAGTCTAAGGGTTTGACTTCAGATGTTTCCACCTCCAATCTGATTCCAAGCTGGAATGTCTCTTTACTCCTACTCTCCTTCAGATGGTAATTTCACCACAGTTATACACTGTTCCTAGATGAATAAAGGACTGTCCGGCATTGAAATAAAAAAATATATATGGTCAGCCTAAAATTTAATGTTCATCTTGATCACATCAGATTGCATTATTATTTTTTTCTGAAAGGATTTCCACCAGGTCATTGGGTTGTCTACTAAATGACATTATATTGAATATACAGTAGTCACCCACATGCCATCTGAAAAAAACACATACACAGATATGTTGATCAATTAAATATAACAACTGAAGCATAGCATTAAAATGTGGACGCAAATATCAGTATGTGTATCTACATTTTCTTAAACAAGAAGTGAGGGCAATTAGACATCCCTCCTCATACATCCTTTCTTGCACACAATGGTCTTGATATAGATCAGGTTACTTTTCTAGCATTCTAAACCAGAATAATAGCTGGCAACTATATATTTAAAGAACTATGTGGCTTTCCTTTGGAATTCTACCTATTTCCAGTTAGCTATCTAGAGCATAGGTCTGCAACCCACGGCTCCTGAGCCGCATGCGGTTCTTTCAGCTGTCTCCTGCGGCTCCCAGTCCTCTGCCATGTGCAGTCCCCCCAAAAAAAGTGGGACTAAAAAGTTCAACCAATCAATTCAAATATGCAGGGTAGGTGCATATCTCGCCTTGGCTCCACTCTTCAGTCAAACCCTGTTCTGCGCATGCGCGCATGTACGCATATGCGCACACATTTTTTGCGGCTCCCAGTTTTTCCTTTTGTGAGGGAACCGGTTCCGAGTGGCTCTTTCACTGTTTCAGGTTGCTGACCCCTGATCTAGAGAAAGAGGTAAGGGATATAGACAGGACATTGTGTCAAGTTACTGCATGGACTTGCTGTGGCTTTCATTGCTTGGATTGCAGGTTAGATGTTGAGGGGCCTAGCAGTGGGATCTCAGATGATTTGGGTGCTATCATCTATACATCTGTAACCTCCTGAGGCAAGCCATCTCAGTGGTTTCAGAAGAAACTTTCATCTGTTGTGGGACTTTGAATGGGAGGTGCTATAACATTATTTTTTTTTAAAAAAGGAAATGCTGGATTACAGCACTGTTTGTCTTGGATAGGTGTCTGTTCTTAAAACCTGAAAATATAGTGACATATTGCCAACAGTGATAGAAAGGTACTTTGTGCATGGTTATGAATAATGTTTCAGTATACCTTTTTCATGATTATAAAAAGGTAATTGAAACATAGACTGGGTATTTCTGGTTTAGAAAGGGAAGGTAAAGGTGCAAACTTCTGGTCCTTTAGTATTCCTTCTTTTCTTCAATTAATTGCTGATAGATAACATTAGAGTATCTACTCAGAAATAGGACTAATTGGGTTCAGTATTTTTCCTAAAAAATGGGCAAAAGTGTGAAACTAGTCAATATTTGCTTCATTGTTTGAACTACCTGCCAAACTATAAAGCTAACTCATTATATTTAGAATGGGCAGTGTTATAAATATAAATATATCTCCCCATTTTTATGTAAAGTTATAACTATTTCCATACTAGCAATTTATAATACTATCTAGCCATTGAACTAGTAATACATTGCTAACACAAATAGGATTTATTATTGGTAGTAAAGTAATGCTTGAGTGAGCCTTTAAATCACTTATGCAGAGTTATAAAATGAAAAACAAAAGCAGGATAAATTGGGAACTTGTCAAATAACTTTTCTATATTTTTTTTAATTAATGGTGCCCAAACCATTATGTTGACTGGTTATGTTTCCAAGTCAAATATCAAAAATGGGGAGTTAATCACTCAGGTTTTCTTTTATTTTCAAGCAAAATGCTTCATGTTCAGCCTGATACCAAAGATTAGCTAACAAGTTGCTTGAAAATTTTATTTAGGATCCTGGAGAACCGAAGGCAGATTTTTGGCATACATATGGTCAGACTAACTTAACAGATATCTTTGAAATGAACACAGACTCTTTTATATTTACCTGAAGTGTCATTTGATTTTGCTTTCTGGGAAAAGTGTGTTAATGGGTCATAGAAATTACCAAACCAAAGATTTGGAAGGCCCATTCAGGACATAGAATTCATGGTTTTCCTCACAGCAATCCATTTTTAAGTATTCACAATAGATGGTTGTAGTCTCTGATTGGCTACATCCTGAAATGTTGGAGAAATCACCCTTGGTATTTTTTCCCACAGTGAATGTACTCCCACTGTTAAGAGAAATGTCTTTTTTTAAAAAAAAAATGGAATCTGACTTCCAATAATTTAAATTCATTATGTCATATCCTGCCATATCAGATAATGCAAATCAGATCTCTTTCTTCCATTGTGTGCCATTATTTCAGATGCTTGAATAATGCTATCATATAGCATTTTAATGTCTTAGTGAAGCTGACTGTCTCAGGAGTCTGGTGGAATACTGTAGCAATGCATTCCTTGACTGGGGACCAGATTGGACTAGATGATGCCCAAGTTTACATTCTACAATTCACAAGGCTAATCATTTCTATTCTTCTATCCCTTTTCAAAGGAGCTGTACTAATCACCTGATATCCTCATTGGCCTTCTCTGAATCTGATCAAGTTTCTCTGACTCTTTCTCAGTGCAAAGTTCAGAATTGAACACAATAATCAAAGTGAAGTCTGACTTATATAGAATAAAATGGAATAATTATACCCCCTAATTAAGATACTACAGATTATGTTGCCATTGCCAGTTTTGTTTTTCCAACACAGTACTGACTCATTCTATTGGTAATCCACTACTAATATTTTTTCACAACTATTATTGCTGAACCAAGTATCTACACTTTGCATCTGATTTCCATTTTTAAAATTCATAATTGAGATTAAAGCCTGAATAGATTGCAATTTTGTAAGCCAATGATTCCCAGGTATGGCACATGTAAAATTTGTCTGTTCTCAGTGAGTTTGTACTTTCACAGAAAAAACAAATATGTACATAGTTTGGGGTTGTTCTTAAATTCATTAGTTTGTAATTACAAAGTTGGTAATAGGTGTGTCTAGTCAGAGAGAACACTTGGGCTTCTAATAACCAAGTGCTGTCTCTGACCAGAAGCACCTATTACCAGCTTCAGTGATTAGACCAACAATCCTGAACTGTTCACTACAACTATTATTGTCCATGCACTAATAATCTCACACATAGATGGATTTTATGTAAGGGTATTCTTGTACTTTGTCCAGAAGCTACAACTGCTCCAAAAGTAGCATCCAGTTTGCTAAGAAGGGTACATGGCTACACACATTACATATTTGTTTAAGCAATGGCCTTGGTCACACATTAGCTACCATGCCAGGGTAAAGAATTACTTTGTGACATGTCAAACACTGAGCAGTATTGGATAGGATACTTGATGGATTGCTCTCACTATTACAGGCCATTGTCAGTAAAATTGTTGAGAGAAATGTTTCTGTGTCTGTCTATATCCATGCCATGTAATCACATTGAGGCAGATTTTCTCACTGGTGATGCTTATATGCTGGAATATTCCCTTTGTTGAAATTTCTCAGACTTTATTGGAAGTTTGGCAAAGAAGGAGGGACCTACTGAATATCTATCTCTTCAAGTTCTTTTCTGTATGAATAAAAAGTTTTGTTTGTTTTCCTTTCCCCTCATTTTTAGTATGTGTATATTATGTACATTTGTTATATAATATTGTACATTATATACAGAATATTGCTTTATAAACTTCTTATAATAGGTATAATATAAATATAAGGTAAAGGTAAAGGTTCCCCCACACATGCGTGCTAGTCATTTCGAACTCTAGGGGCCGGTGCTCATCTCCTTTTCAAAGCTGAAGAGCCAGCGCTTGTCCGAGGATGTCTCCGTGGTCATGTGGCCGGCATGACTAGATGCCAAAGGCGCACGGAACGCTGTTACCTTCCCACCGTAGTGGTCCCTATTTTTCTACTTGCATTTTAAAGTGCTTTTGAACTGCTAGGTTGGCAGAAGCTGGGATGAGTAACAGGTGCTCACTCTGTTACACGGCACTCAGGATTCAACCCGCCAAACTGCCGACCATCTGATCAACAAGCTCAGCGTCCTAACTCACTGAGCCACCATGTTCCTATAATATAAATATATTACATTGTAATTATAAATAAAAAGGGACGCGGTGGCTCAGTGGGTTAGGACGCTGAGCTTGTCGATCAGAAGGTCGGCAGTTTGCCGGGTCGAATCCTGAGTGCCGCGTAACAGAGTGAGCGCCTGTTACTCGTCCCAGCTTCTGCCAACCTAGCAGTTCGAAAGCACGTAAAAATGCAAGTAGAAAAATAGGGACCACTACGGTGGGAAGGTAACAGCGTTCCGTGCGCCTTTGGCGTCTAGTCATGCCGGCCACATGACCACGGAGACGTCCTTGGACAAGTGCTGGCTCTTCGGCTTTGAAACGGAGATGAGCACCGGCCCCTAGAGTCGGAAACGACTAGCACGCATGTGCGGGGGAACCTTTACCTTTACCTAATTATAAATAATGAGAACTTCATATTTGTCTCCCTTTCACACTAGTATTTTAAGCCCATTTGTCTAATCATTTTTCTGTCATTTAGGGTTGGTAACTTTTCCATTCAATTTTGTGTCACCTACAGAATTGAAAAGTGTTCTTTTCCTTCCTTACTAAAGTAATTAATGTCAATGTTGAGGAATACAGGACTAAAGATGGCTATTATAAGTCGATAGATGGTGTGAATGGCCTTCCAACTCCAAGTAAGTGGAGATTATGTTCTGGCTGATATATAAATTGATATTAAGTATATATTATATTGAAGAAGAACTAAAGAGCCTCTTGTTGCAAGTGAAGAAGGAGAATGCAAAACTTGGGTTGAAACTTAACATTAAGAAAACCAAGATCATGGCATCTGGCCCTCTCAATTCCTGGCAAATAGATGGGGAAGAAATGGAGGTAGTGACAGATTTTATTTTCCTGGGCTCCAAGATCACTGCAGATGGGGACTGTAGCCAAGAAATTAAAAGATGCTTGCTCCTGGGGAGGAAAGCCATGGCAAATCTAGACAGCATACTAAAAAGCAGAGACATCACCCTGTCAACAAAAGTGTGTATAGTCAAGGCTATGGTCTTCCCAGTTGCAATGTATGGCAGTGAAGGCTGGACCATAAAAAAGGCTGAGCACCAAAGAATTGAGGCCTTTGAACTATGGTGCTGGAGAAGACTCCTGCGAGTCCCTTGGACTGCAAGGCGATCAAACCGGTCAGTCCTAGAGGAGATCAATCCTGACTGCTCTTTAGAAGGCCAGATCCTAAAGCTAAAACTCAAATACTTTGGCCACCTAATGAGAAGGAAGGACTCACTGGAGAAGAGCCTAATGCTGGGAAATATTGAGGGCAATAGAAGGGGACGACAGAGAATGAGGTGGCTGGATGGAGTCACTGAAGCAGTAGGCGTGAGCTTAAATGGACTCCAGAAGATGGTAGAGGACAGGAAGGCCTGGAGGAACATTGTCCATAGGGTCGTGATGGGTCGGACACGACTTCGCAACTAACAACAACAGTCCTATTAGACCTCTCAGCGGCTTTCGATACCATCGACCATGGTATCCTGCTGCGGCGTCTCAGGGGATTGGGAGTGGGAGGCACGGTTCTTCAGTGGTTCTCCTCCTATCTCCTGGGACATTTGCAGTCGGTGTTGGCAGGGGGACAGAGGTCGACCTCGAGGCCTCTCGCTTGTGGAGTTCCTCAGGGGTCGGTCCTCTCGCCTCTCCTGTTCAACATCTATATGAAGCCGCTGGGTGAGATCATTTGTGGTTTTGGAGTTGGGTATCATCAGTATGCGGATGATACCCAGCTTTTCATTTCGACCCCAAACCACCGCAGTGATGCCCTCGACGTGATGTCCCATTGCCTGGAGGCGGTTCGGGTCTGGATGGGGAGGAACAGGCTTCGACTCAACCCTGACAAGACTGAGTGGCTGTGCGTAGCGGCATCTCGGGATATTCAGAATATTCCATCTCTTTCTATTATTATTACCCCCCATAGATAGGGCTCGCAACTTGGGAGTCCTCCTAGATTCACAGCTTTCTTTAGAAGACCATATAGTAAATGTGACTAGGGGGGCCTTCGCCCAGGTTCGCCTGGTGCGCCAGTTATGGCCCTATCTAGACCGGGATGCCTTGCGTACGGTCACTCATGCGCTCTTGACCTCTTGGTTGGACTACTGCAACGCTCTCTACATGGGGCTGCCCTTGAGGACCACTCGGAGGCTCCAACTGGTACAGAATGCAGCTGCGAGAGTTGTGTTGGGAGTCTCCCGATACTCCCATGTTACACCCCTGCTCTGCGAGCTGCATTGGCTCCCAGTTGTCTTCCGGGTGAGATTCAAGGTGCTGGTAATGACCTACAAAGCCCTTCATGGCATGGGTCCGGAATACCTCAGGGAGCACCTGCGGCCGGCATCAACTTCCCTCCGCCCAGTGCGCTCCCACAGAGAGGGCCTCCTCAGGGTGCCACCGGTCAAAGAATGTCGACTGGTGGCCCCCAGGGGGAGGGCGTTCTCTGTGGGCGCGCCGGATTTATGGAACCATCTTCCGGTTGAGCTCCGGATGGCGCCCGACCTTCGTTCCTTCCGGCGCGATCTAAAGACCTACCTGTTCGAACAAGCCGGCCTGGCCTGATGGGTGATGGGTTTGGGTTTTATTGCTTTTTATGTATTTTAACTTATTGTTATAGTTTTTGGGCATCTTGTTTAATCTCTTTTAACTTTTGTATTCTTGTTTTTTAACATGTATTGCCCTGTTCACCGCCCTGAGTCCTTCGGGAGAAGGGCGGTATACAAATAAAATTATCATCATCATCATCATCATCATCATCATCATCATCATCATCATCATCATCATCATCATCATTATTATTATTATTATTATTATTATTATTATTATTATTATTATTATTATTATTATTATTATTATCTCTCTCTCTCAATCTCTCTCTCTCTCTCTCTGTGTGTGTGTGTGTGTGTGTGTGTGTGTGTGTTTGTCTGTGTGTGATGTCACTGAAATGTAAAGTAACCCACTTTTCTGGATGAACTACAATTTTTTTTCCATTCATGACGGTATATTGTCTCATGATTAAATCTTTGGGCTTTAGTTTATTTGCTTTTGAAATAATGTATTATTTCTACTAATTTTGTCTCTTTTAAAGTTCTGTTCACATCAAATTAATCCTGACTATACATGTCATATAATATAGCTGAAAATCATACCTGCTGGCCTAGTTTGCCTGTTGTATTTAACTGAATCCAGGGATCGATTCCAGGGATGGATCTAGATGTCATGCAAACACACACACACACACACACACACACACACACATTCCATTTTAACCCCAAATATAACTTTTTAAAATTGAGATGAAATATACTGGTTAGCAACAGCATTTGAAAACAAAGATTAGCATAGGATCATGCGCTTCTCTGCCTAATGGAGGAAAACCAAAAACAAAGAAAAAAATGGAGTAGGTGAGCAAATATTATTTCTAAAAGGAATTCTGTAGGTATTTTTCCCTAGCATCCTGACCCACAGACTTGAAATATTCTATGGTAACTCTGACTTGTTCAAGACACAAAAATTTTTTTTCTTCATTAAAAACATAACATATAAAAAAAGAAGCAGCTGTTCATTTGCGACTGGCAATAGTGACTACACATTTAACAAGAACAGCTTTGCTTTTCACTAATCATATGCAAGTTAAAATTAATGATATTGGAATATTGTGAAGCCACTTCTGCCATTCCATAGGAAGCCAGGTGTTGAATCCATCAATCCATCTCCATGCATTTGTTGGGAATTATGAAGATGGATACATACATACATACCACATGGGTCTGTCTCATTGTTTACATGACAGCCCTTCAGACATGGGAAAACAATTATATCACTTCACAGTCTTTTCTTATCGTGGCTACACATTCCCAAGATCTACAACTATTAAATTTTTCCTTCAAGATATCTTATTACTCTTCCTCTAGACAGACATATTTGTCCAAGTCCTTACTAAATGTGGTGTCCAGAATTGAACACAATATTCTTGGTACAGAATAGGAAGAACAATGCATACTTCTATTAGTGCAGATTCAGATTGCATTTGTTTTAGTTTTTGTTTTGCAGCTGTATCACATTGTTGGCTCATGTTTAGTACAAGGTCTGCTAAGATACCCAGATATTTTTCGCACATTCTGCTGCTTTGTATGTCCCTCTTTTCCATAGTCATACCTCTGATTTTTCCTTGTTTAAACTTATCTTACTGATTTTTGACCAATGTCACAATTTTCTTACTGATTTTTGACCAATGTCACATTTTTTTTTTGAATATTGATACTGTCCTTTAGGATATTTCTAAATCATATTTTCTAATCTCTCACCGTCATTTGTAGTTCTTTGGACAGTAGAATGCTTTACTAGTGTGAGATCAGTATTTTTGTATTATTATGGAAAAGTTGTTTATAAATTAGGGAAATTCAGTTTTTTTCTTGGAATAAAGGTCCAAACATTGCAACTAGATGGGACAAAGAATGACCTACCAATTTTAAATTGGGGGAGAGATGTTGAAAAAATTGTACTTTGTTTTTTAAGCACTTTTTAAACTTTACTGAAAATATAAGGGGAAAAATTATAAACACCATAAACCCGTATCTATTGACAATGGTCCAAACTTTAGGTGCCATTCAACTGAATATGCACTAAGAAAAAATTCTCTTCAGTTGCTCAGGTTGAACACCTTGAAAATTCCTTTTGTTCCACATTGAAAGATCTTGCATCAAAGCAAGTCTTTTTAACTAGTGTGATCATTTCTGTATATAGGATTAAACAGCATATATTTGCTAAGTATTACCCCATTGGGTCAAGATGTACAATAATTCAAACTTGCTCACAGGACAACAGAGATTAATTCTAGTCATGCTCATCAGAGTAGGATGAGGGATACACTTGTCACCTTCCCAGCTTTGTAACTGAGATCCAGGCCTTCAGTTCATGACTATTTGGCCAAACCTTGGGATGAAATTTCAGAGGGAAGAAAATGATGCAGTCCAATCCCTTTTAAAAATAGAGATATTAGTCTCTGCACTTTGCACATTACAATAAATGGGCAAGCAATAATTTGCCAAATTGGAAGGAAAAGAAGCTGAGGTTTCATTGCTGTACACACTAAGAAAAACTACAGTTCAAAGTTACATTGCTCCCTATAAACTGTCATACTTCCTTCCTTCCTTCCTTCCTTCCTTCCTTCCTTCCTTCCTTCCTTCCTTCCTTCCTTCCTTCCTTCCTTCCTTCCTTCCTTCCTTCCTTAAGAGATTCCAAGAAAAATTTAATTGATGAAAGTTTGGAACACATCAAGCATAGGTAAAATGAAGGCAGATAGAAGAACATTTACTTTTCCCTTAGGTTGAGATATTTGCCCATTCCTGTTTCTCTGAAAATGCACATTTCACATGTATTTCCTTTAAATGAAAGGGAGGCTGGAGTTCTTTTTCTTTGCAAAACCTCTGCATAACAAATATCACCGGTGTTCAGTGTTTGTCCACAGCTCGGAGCTGAGCAGAGTGTAGTTCTGTGATGACAGGAACAGCTGACTCATTAGCAGAGAGCAGGGAAAGGTAATTAACCCTGGGAAAAGTACAGCTGCCATGCGAGCTGTTCCTTTCTGTAGAATCTGATTAGAAATTAGTGTTAAACCACTGATTCTTTTAAAAAACGTCATTGATCATTCACTTTCACTTTCAGGTGTGGCCCCCTAAAAAAGGACCTCAAATGATACTTAGGTGCTTTTTTAAAGGTCCTTCTCAAAATGGAAACTTGAGTGAATGTTACCCACCTGTTTGGCTGCCAACTGACTTTTCTCATTATGATTTTTTGATTATTTTGAGGACATCCTTAAACTTGGTAAAACATTTGAAACAATCAAATAGATAGATATTAAATCAGGGGCTTTTTATCTGAAAAGAAGAAATGGGTGCACTTTTTTAAAAAATGTTGATTGCATGTATTAATTTTAGCATCCACTGAGATTCATTTGGATAGTTGTCATTGGCTTATCTGGAAAAACAACCCAGATTTCTTTTTTTTTGGGGTGGTGGTATGTGGGGTTGAGATGAAACTGAGATTTAAAAGGCTAATAATAGTAAAGGTACATCAGGGAGAAAAGTCAAATTAGAATGGGAAAGGTATATGTTTTTGATATAGTATACAACAGCCTTAGCCAATGTGACTTTACTGAAGTTTTTGTAGGTTTTAATAAGATGTTAGATAACTGTGGGGATGTAGAAAACCTTTGAAAGAGAAGCTTTGTATCATTTTTGCTAAAAAAGTAGTTCTTGAACCTTTAGAACACATTACTTTTAGGTCTCTCTGCGTCTATACTTTTCAAGACTCTGGGTGGACTTAGGGAAGGGACTTCTCTAGGGATTTTAAAAAGAAGTTGTGAACTGCGTGACATATTTGGAGCTGTGTGATATGTCTTCCTCCTCCTCCTCCTCCTCTTCCCACTCCTCTTCCCCCCCTTCTCCTCCTCTTCCTCCTCCTTCTTCAACTCCTCCTCCCCATTTTCCTGAAATACATATTTTGAAAATATTAGTTGAGACCTAATAATTTAATTTTAATGTATGGTGTTTTAAAATATCAGATACTGCTGTCAAACAAACCAGATTACTTGCAACTATTAAATGTACTGTTCTTAATCCAAATATTCTAGACTAGCAAGAGATTTACTATAGAAATTTGTCGTTTAAAGTCATTAAACATTGTTTACAAAATGGCATACAATGCTTTTGAAATACCATCATGACATTGGTGATGTCCCAGACAAATCTCTTGTATATTTAGCTGGCATAGTACGGTAACTTTGATGGTGACAAATGTTGTAGGTCTGGGTCACTTGTTGCTTAATATATTGATTGATATCTCATAAACAATTGATAGAAAACATATTCAATCTGAATTATGTGTAAACATGATGATCTTCAATTTCAATATAAGACTGGCCAGTCATATTGCTTTAAGGAAGCAGTTCAAAGTCATAGGAAACTCTTATCATGTGAGGTATTCCAGGATTGTATCTACAGTAAAACATATATTCATAGGGCAAGTATTATCAGCAGTGGTTGTTTAGAATCACAGTCCAGTAAGTAGCTTGTGAATATAACTATTAGGGCAGTTGCGAATCTTTTAGAGGCAGCAGACTGCTTTTCACAAGGTCCTGTTGAATTTAATGAACATATGTGATTTGCATGCTCAAAGATGGCACACTTCTTTCTTTTGTGTGACTACCTCCCCCGCTTCTTGGGGTATGTCTGTCATGTCTATTGAAGGGAGAATCCTTTGTTCATAGAGAAGAGCAAGACTGTGTCTGAGGGCTAAATGGAATAGATCTTTCTCCATGTTGCAATTGTTGATTTGAAAGTACTTCCAGTGTGCAAAGAGCTTCATCATGCTTATATTTTCTTTTAAAGCATTTGCCTAGTAAGATCTAAAGTTGGAAGACAGAGTAAAAGCCCCCTTGAAATAATTACAAAAACTCAGACAAGAAAAGAATTACAGTGTAAGTTCAGCTTTAACTTTGCTTCCCTATTTAAGCTGTAACAGGCCAAGTTTAAAGTTTCTTTATGAAGAGGTTGTATCTTTCATGCCAACACTGTAAGTATCAGTTTACAAAATACATTTACAACTTTTGCTCGGTGAAAATAAAATATACTTAGCAGGATTTCAGACCTCCCTAAAATTTCTTTCACTTTGCTTCCAAATAAGTATACTGTTTTATCTTGCCTTCTGGAGGAAGAATAATAGACTATATTGTCATATGTAGACACCATGGTTTAATGTAGTCAAGGAAGTAGAGCAATTCTAGAATGATAATTCAGTAGCACTTTTCCTTTTTTTTCTTATTGAAGGTGCCTCCTTGCTCTGTTGTAGTGGCAATATCATAGCTGTAAGGATCACTGTGGTAAAACTGACATTAATGAGAAGGAACTCTCTTCTTTATTACGTATAGTTGTAGAATTGCAATCCAAAAGAAAATCATGCTTCTTTCTTTTCCCCATCACATACCCACTATAGTTATCTCTGCAGAATATAGCAAAGTTGGTTTGGCTAATTTTCTGTTCAGTCCATCAGGATGAGTTCTGTTTTTGAGTGCTGCTTCATTTTGATGTATTATCAATGTGCACACAACTTATATAGGACTGAGACCATACAATTGTCCTTCATTTCAGTGGCATTTGCACAGGGCAAACTTGATGGGATGGCCTTGTAACCTTCTTACTGGTCTGTATCAAGTATTTGCAGGGCTTTTTTTCTCATAGAATGCTCAGAACAGAGTTCCGGCACCTTTTTTGGATGGAACCATGTAGAGAAGGCAAGGCAGGTTGTATGACATGTGTGAGTTCCGGCACCTTTTTCTTTTACAAAAAAAAGCACTGAGTATTTGTATTAAACTTCTCCAGACTAATAGGACTGCATGAAAATTCTGATCTCTGCCATTTTCTTTTTATTTTATGTTATATATTTTTTTTTGAAAAATAATTATGAAAACTCCTACAGGCTTTACTTTTTTAAAAAAATATTGTGCATTTGAACTAAACTATCTGTATTTTGTGAACACTTCAGCTAAACAATGAATTTCACATATATTTCAGTTTGAGCCCCAAAAGTGTAAGATATTCCAATCTGTCTTTTGTTTCAAGAATAGACATCTGATTTGTTCATTCATACATGCAAAACTGAATAAAATGTTTATCTGTATTCTTGTTAGAGGAAACCCAGGAACTTTAAGGAGTCCTATTATATTATGGTTACTAATGAACAAATCATTTCCCTATATAGAACTTTTATATATGTAAATGTATATATTTTCCATTTTAGTTGTATTAATTTTCTTTTTCTTTTTTCCTTCTTATAAATATCTTTGCCTATAGTCTATTTTCCCCAGTAACAGCAAATAATAGTAAGGATAACAGATCAGAGGTGCGAAATATAAGGACAACCACTGGACAGCAGCACATTTACTGTGTTCAAATTAGTGTCCAGATTTGTCCAGATTTTTGCAGCCCAGATCTGATAGCAGTTATCTGATTCTTTCCAAAATAGTATTTATTTTAATAAAATTGTTCAAATACTTTTTTTTGCTATAAAAATGAACTTTGTTTCTGAATTTTTATATTTTGCTATTTAAAATAAATTGCTTTAAAATTATAAGGCTGTTGTGGCATAGTTGTATTACAAATGTTGTATATAGTTCTAACCCAGGCCTTGAAGTTAAGTGGTTAATTTATGAGCACAGAGTTGCCATAGCTACCCCTGGAGAACAGACAACAACTTTTCTTTCTTTTGCGGCATTCTTTTAATTTAGAGAGAGGAAAACAAACAAGTAAATCAATGGATGAATATATATATTTCTTTTTTTAAAAAATGTGGATTCAAAAAGATTAACATAAAAATTACAGTTCTCAGATTTTGTCATGTTAATATTTTAGCGGTGGTACAGTTACCTGGTTAAAAAAATGTGAAAGTCAGTTTCAACCATTTACTTCTTCAAAACATGATAGAAACTGCTTTTTAAAAAGGTGTGGGTAATGCTTTTAACATGCAGTTAACAATGCTCTTGAGTATATTAGTTATTCAACATACAATCAACAATAAGGAAAGAGAAAAAAGACTAGATTATGCTTAACACCTAATCTATTCCAAGACCCAACTTTATTCATTACAAACACTCCCTTGAAAGGCTTGTTGGGAAGAAAATTGAATTCATCACCCTGTATACGTCTTCTAGCATCAGAATCACTAGGTTTCTTTTTCTTTTGAAGCCTGTTTAATATCCAGATGCATTCTCCCAAAAGTGTTAATGGAGGTCATTCCCGTGGCCTCCTTTTGCTGGGTACAGCCAAAAGAGTTTTTGCCTGTTTGATAGTTGCAGAGGAGGGGGGAAAATGATGCATTTCTACCGATTTCACCTTCAGCTTGAAAGCAGCAGTGATTAACAGGACTTTTGCAAAGTTTCTGTGTAGTTACAAGGACAGCTTCAATCTTCTGTCATTTTTTTGCATTACCTATGATTATGCTTTTACCACCAAAATGCATTTATTTTAAAGGTAACAATACTGACTCGGAGAATAGCTTATGTTTCATCTATATTTATCAGCACTCACTGTACGTTTGTGTCTTCATTACCAGGAAATATTAAGGCACATTGTGCCATCTATTCCTGTTTACAGTTTATTATGCAGAGATAGGAAACACTTAGCATGTAAAATGAATGTAGAAATTATTCCTGGATAGAAACACGGACATTTCCCACTCGTTGGCTCTTTCTCCTCCATCACCGGATCAGAGTGTAATTGTCAGTAATCAGGCCTGCTTGCTGCTGATAAAACCACTCTGAATGCTAGCAGCCTTCTTTGTGTGATGACTCAATTATTCCAGAAGTGCCTCATCAAATCTGCCCCATCAGCTGGGCTAATAAATAAGGAGAAGAAACTGGCCCCCCAAAGCAAATTATAAATCCATTTGCATTAACCATTTCGCTGGTCCATGATCTAGGCAGAAATAAGCATGGCAGATTGTGTTAAGCTTATTTGAATATGTTTATAATGTTTACAGCAGGCACCCCTCCCTTCCTCATTCCCTCCCTCTCTCTCTTAAAGCACAAGGTGTTGGAACTATCATCCGCAAACAGTATCTAAATGCAGTTGTGTTAATTAACATAAGGAGTTGGGTATCTTTGTGACAGATTTTGTAGCTTAAATCAGGTGAAAGTTAAACCCTTCTTCTAAGCAAAATAGCTTACACAAGGCAATACAGGCTGCTGCTAGATATTAGAAAAAGAAAAAGAAAGAAGAGGCCATGCAGAGGTAGGGTGTAGACAACTATAGAGGTGAAAAGGCTATTTTGTACTCACCTGTTCTCATTGTGCCATGCCAAGAACTCAAGCAGAGTTAAACTAAGAATCTTAAAACACTATGGATTATTGTACACTCAATTCAGTGTGTCTGTTACAGTGTAAATGCTAAAAAGAAACATTACTCTGCCTCCAGTCTTTTGGCTTGATCCCAAACTATGATTCAAGACCCAATAATGTTTGACTCATTTATGCTTCTGGTTTGTAGAGCCCTTTATAGCTGTGGGCCATGGTAGAATACTGGGTCTAGTGAGAAGGTGATAGCATAAAGAGGCAACTGTCAATAATTGTGAGGGCCAAACTTGATTGAGAAATGCCTATAAAGAAAGACAGGAGGCATAGGAAGCCACTTTGCAAATAAGGTCTCAGTCTTGCACTCACCAACATCATTTGGAAGGCAAAGAACAGAGAAGGTTGATATATTTACAGAGATCCCATTGTTACACAGCCACTTGGGCGATGGGGTGACAAGCATCTCAACTAGCTAACTGGCCCTTCAACAAGAGTCTATATTCAATTTGAACTACTAGTTACTTACCAAAGTGACTAATTACTATTAAAGAAAAGTCAAGATGCCAATCATTTGGTGATGAAGTCAAGTCCGATTTGATGGCATTCAATAAACTAGTTACTTACAGCTAAGGTGGCCATAGAAGGTTTGAGCAGATTCTGCCTTGCTGCTCTTAGAAGTAGAGTACTATGATCTCTCTATTAGAGCAAGGATGGAAAACCTGTGGCCTTTCACTCTGAACATCTCCTAGCAGTCTTGGCCAGAATGGCCTATGAAATTGAGATTATACATATATATATATTATCCATTGTAAGAGTTTAGCATAATGGATAGTCCTACTCATATGCTATGGGCCATAAGGTAATCAAAGTTAGCCCAGCTATTAGGCCAGGGCCCTCCCACCCCTCCAGCAAATACAATCTCATATTTCATTTATAGATGTGCAAGCACTTGCTGTCCATATAGATAGCTTCTTCCCATCTTTGCAGCAGATAAACGGAAATCCTATGCTACCTGCTTGTAGCATTCTAATCTACAGTAGATTGCATCATATATTGCAGCAAAACTTTACAAAGGTTTACAGTTCCCACTCACGACAGCCAGATGGTAACCTACAAATATTACATGAACTGTAAATAGTATAAATATGTAGCTAGGAATGGTCAAAATTCAGATAAATCAGAATACTTACAAGTGTAAAGAAAGAAAGTGAATTTATCTGGACTGCAAATTCAGAATTTTCTGTACTCCTTTTCTTCCTTTTAGTGGTCATCTGGACTTTTGCAACCCTAAATATAACAATCCTAACCCAGCACAAATAGAATAGTTATAATAGTCACTGGTCCAGCTATTGTCTTTCAGAAATAATTGAGATATTATAGAAGCAAATTGCAGCATCTTTTTTCAAAATATTGCAATCCACTCCAGAATATGTTCTGATCATTTAAACATTTTGTAATACTGAAGTTTATAACAAGTTGTAAAATTCTAACTAAAAATAGAATTAGAATACTCTAAATATGTTCACCAGCACTTCACTGATACTAAATGTAATAGCAGACCCAAACATGTTAATAATAATATAAACAGGAATATGCAATTTTGATTTATGAACCCAAAACCTTATAACATTCAGTAATGAATTGGCCATACAGAAAAATAAACAGGATGTGGAATAATAATGCATAAATGATATGTGATCACAATAATTTCTTGAAGAACATGTTGTATTACAATATCTATAGCAGCCTTCTTGAACCTGCACCCTTCAAATGTGGTGGAATTTCAGCTCCTGAAAGTCTTCAAATCCCCAACCAGCTCTTTTTTTTTTGCTATATATTGTGAAGATTGGTACTGAGATAGCAACACTGTTATCTTCTATCTAGGGCTAAAAAGAATAAACATTCAATTGTCTTGCAGTGTATTTGATGCTTTTTATTTGATTTACATGGTGCTTTTTCTCCATGAGTTTAAGGAATTATAAATAGCACTATTTCCTCTTATTTTATTTAAACTGCAATCCCATGGGGTAGCTTGAAGTAAGAGAGCTTCTAGGGCTGGATGTGAATTTGAACCTGGGTCTCACTAGTTTTAGTCCATACTTCAAGGGCTACGCTACATGTTTTCCTAACGTGAGGGGCACTGATGCCTTCCTAAGAAAGCTGATGCATTTAATTCTCTACAAACTACTTTTGTAATAACTACATAGTGAATTGCCAATGCAAGGTCACATGGCTATGAGGCTGTTTTGCTTCAAATTTAAATCCATAAAGCACCAATAATGCTTTTTACTTATTATCCATTTGGTTGACCTAAAGGCTCTGATATTGATTATATATAAGTATAAGAATTAAATATACTTTAAAGATGCTGAGTAAAGGTAGGGAAAGATATGCAGAAGGATTCTTTGCTAAGTTTCCCAAATAGTGTTCTTTATTTTGTTGTGCCAAATAGTCTTCAATAAACTAGAAACAAAGATAAAAATAAGTATATCCTTGTCCATGTCCAATAGATCCAGGGCTCCCAGTGACTGCATGGACACACCTATGCAGTTTTCTTAGCAGCCAGAGTTATCCATGGATTTCTGTCAAAATCTGTAAGACTTCAGGTGTGATGTTGCAATCAAAGCCTCATCCTTTTTGTATGTCTGGGACCACACCCAATATCTTGCAAATTTTGCAGGCATCCATGTTGGCAAACTGTACAGCCCAGCAAAGCCTGTTGTCCTGGTAGTTCCTGGTGATCTCTGATTCATATTTAAAAACTGAATGCTGAATAAATACCAGTCATTCACAGTTTTGGAGGGAAAGACAACCACATAGGATAATTCCACCATTCTCTCTCTCTCTCTCTCTCTCTCTCTCTCTCTCTCTCTCTCTCTCTCTCTCTCTCTCTCTCTCTCTCTCTCTCTCTCTCTCTTCCTGCAGAGGGACTTTTTTAAAAAAAAAACAAATCTGCCTAAAATACCTGGGATATCATATGGCAGTTATCAAGTGATGACATGCAGATGTGAGCTCCACTTTTAATTAGGCTACAGCCTGAGATGCAGAGCTTTCCTAAAATGTTTACACGCAGCTTGTGGACTTCATCAGCACACCATTTCCTCTGAGAGCTTTTGATCTAGATTTCTTTCTCACGGGCAAGCAGCAGTGCCATTCTGATTGTTTGTGCTGTACTCTGGCCAGCCCACTAACACCCAAGACAGCAATAAGAGAGTGCATGTTAAAGTGCTCTGTGAGATAGATATAAACAGCTTAGGAGCAGTCTGTGGTGAACAGTAGCCCAGACCAATTTGACTTCCTTAATTGTAACTCAGCTACTGCAAATATACAGCCAGAGCACAAGGGGTGGCATTTCTTTATCAACTCATCCAGGAGAGGAATTTTAAAGGCTCCTTCATGAGTGGAAATATTTACATATAATAAATTAACAAGTGGTAGAGACTTCTGATTATCTTGTTACATGCATAACTTGTTTTCATGAGAGAGCATTCAAATATGTGATGTCCAATTAAATGTGTACAGAGAACTTTCACTGATAAAATATAAGGGCATGTGAGGAACGTTATCTTAGGAGAAAGCTTTGTCCCCATGTAAATACCTGTAAGCATTGATACAGAAGTGGCACAAAGAGGTAAATGCTTGAAAAAGAGCAGTAGGCTTTATATTATTTATTAGATTTTTATCCCACCTTTATTTTGGTCAGTTCAGAGTGGCTTACAAACAACAACTCTGTCATTTGGTAGGGCTGACAGCCGGCTTCATTGATGCCTAAAGATACCAGGTAGAAACCAGGAGAACTCTAGATGTATAGAGTTCTCTTAGTTTTTTAGCCTTGTATCTTTAACCATTACAATAAACTGTTGCTCTATTAATATATTACTCTCTTGTATTCATTGGCTGATCCTAAAATATAAAACATTTAGTATCTAAAATATTTTCCTTCCTCTTTTCCATTATTACTGTATTTTAATTGTAATTGGGGTTTTTAGTTCAAGGTTAGTGTAATCATTTTAATTGTTTTAAATTTTTGTAACTTGTTGTATTGTTTTTAAGAAACCTTGTGAACCGCCCTGAGTCCTACGGGAGAAGGGCGGTATATAAGTCTAATAAAATAAATAAATAAATAAATTACTATATCTAAAATCTTTACTTTATAATTCCTATTATGACAAATACAAGCATGAATCAGATGGCCAAGTTTTCCCCAATGATCATAAATGTTTTCAGTTAACATATGGTGGGAAAGAGCTGAATAGAATGAAGTTGTGGAAAAGATTCTGGAGATAATTGTCTTATCAGGAGGAAAATACATTTCAACAGAGGGTATTCCCAAATTTTCACAGAGAAGCAAAAGGACAATAGTGTAATAGACAACATGTGAATGAAAAAGAAAGAAAGCAGAATACACACACACATTATTGGAGATAAATAGATATAGTATGAAGACTGGATCATAAAAAATCTAATATTTGTGAAACTATATGATGTATAAGAAAATATTGTAATAAACTGAACATTTATTGCAGTCTAAGCTTTCAAATGTTCAACTACAGATTGACCATCCACCAGTTTCATTGGATATACTGTAATAATGACAATACATACAATAGTCAGGTAGATCTTTTGCTAGGCCATGGGTGTCAAACTCGCCACATCACGTGATGTGTTGCAACGTATCACAACTCTTTTTGCATTGCTGGCAATGGGGTGGGCACAGCTTCGATATGATGAAACTGGCCTGTGGGCCAGCAGTTTGACACCCCTGTGCTAGGCAGTATAGACAATAATTAAATAAATGGATTACTTGTATAACTAGATAGAAGCTAGATTCTTATGTAACTTATGTAACTGTTATGTACTGGGCTCATTAGTAATATCATGTGGGTTGCTGGAGCAGCTAACGGCTCTCCAGCAACCCAGACTACAAGTCTCCAGTGCTATAATTGGCTATCCCTAGGTGGCAATGTATGCTTCAAGCCTATTGGCTGCCGCCTAGGGGCTAGACTATACATTGCGGCTAGTTGCAGCCATTCGCCAGTACAGATTCTGCATGAAATAAAATATGAGTTTCCCTGTACTCAGTTACCTCGTCTTCATTCCTGCGCCAAAGAACCTGCTATTTAACATTGGCGACGAAGGTGGGTTCCTGCTTCACTGAAAAAAAGAGTTGAAGTCTATGAAGAAAAGGCAGTGCATGCCGGAGGGAAAAGGCATTTTCCCCCCCTCTCAAGGTTGGCTAGCAAGCTACACTAGTGACCTCGTGCTCAGTGGAATCATTCCCTGAGCCTGGAAGCACGATTTGGAAGAAAATGCAGGAACCAGCAAAGAAAGAATGCCGAAGGTCTGGAAACTTCGAGAATTCGACGTGAAGCACCCGGAAGAATGGCCATCCTATTTGTCCCAGGTAGAGAACTACCTCAGGGCAAATCAGATCGTGGAAGAAGGACTGAAAGCCACAATGCTACTCTACGTATGCGGCCCAGCAACCTTTGACTTGGCCGAGAACCTTTTCGCACCGACACCGATTGAAGCGGTCTCCTACGCAGAAGCTAACCGGACATTTCCAACCCAAAATGTCTGAAATGGCTTGGCGGTTCAGGTTCGACCAGAGAGTGCAGCAACCTGGTGAATCAGCTTCTGAATTCATAGCGGGCCTGAGGCAGGCCGTACGCCTTTGCAAATTTTCAAATTTAGAAGAGCAATTACGAGACCGGCTCATCTGCAGCCTACGGGACTGAACACTTCAGCAGAGACTCTTTGCCAGACCAAACTTAACATTTTCTGAAGCACAAGATGAAGTGATAGCCGACGAAGCCCCCGGGGGCACAGTTCAAGCAGTACAGCCCACCAACATGACAAAGTTTGAAGAAACGGTCCACCTTGAGGACGCCAAACACACCGATATCTTTCGAGGAAGAAGAGCCTGAAATCAACAGACTGCAAAAGCAACCCAACGCGCGACACTGAAACAGCCAGCAGCAAGAGAATCTCTTACCTAGATGAAAGGGGTGCACCGGCAACCATTTTTGTGCCGATTGCAGATTCTGATCAGCCACGTGCAGAGCTTGCAAAAGGACAGGCCACATCGCAGTGGTTTGCAGAGCCCGCCAGAGAGACCGGCCATCCAAACACCTGTCGGAAGAACCAACTAGGAGAGGTACTGGGGCCCAGGGTCCAGTTAGTGTGGGGTTTTTCAGAAGCCACACCGGGGCTCGATGCCCTCTCAAACCTAAACTCAGGCTCTTGATAGAGCTACAAGGAGCTCCATGTAAGATGGAATTGGACTCTGGCTCTGCAGTCTCAATTATTTCTCAAGACACTTTTAACTTTGTGTGTAGGCGCAGAAACAATTGGGCCAAACTAAGGCCCTCAGATATAATCCTGTCTTTCAAAATGCTCAAGTTAAAGTTAAGGGAGAAGCCACTTTGACGGTAAAATTTAAGGGTTTTTTTGGGCACCTGGATTTCATTGTAGTAGGGGTCCAGAGAACGAGTCTCATTGGACTCAATTGGCTTGATGCCTTAGGTATTAAGATTACTGGCATAAATCGGACACACACTGCAAACCTCGCATCATTATGTGAGGACTATGCAGATGTTTTTGATTCAGCCCTAGGAACATACACAGGCCCACCTATCTCATTTAAGCTAGATCCCAATGTAGTTCCAATCAGAGTTAAGCCTCACAGGGTCTCCTTTGCCTTAAAACATAAAATTGATTCAGGAATCGATAAGCTTGTAGAACAGGGCATGTTACAGCCTGTTGATGGTGAGGAGTGGGAAACTCCTATAGTCACTCCACTTAAAGTCAATGGGGAAATTTGCATTTGCACTGACTATAAATGCACAGTAAATAAAGCCCTCAAGCAACATGCTTATGCGGTCCCAGCGGTCAACCACATTTTAGCCTCCTTGCAAGGGGGTACTATTTTTGCTAAACTTGATTTAGCACAGGCCTATCAGCAATTTCCAGTTGATGAGGCCACAGCTGCAGCTCAGATGATCATGACTCACAGGGGGGCTTTCAAAGTTAAACGCTTACAGTTTGGAGCCAGTGTTGCACCGGGCATTTTCCAGGGAATCATGGAGCATACACTTAAGGGTATTCAGGGTGTCTGCCCTTATTTTGATGATGTTTTTATTGCAGAGGAATCCCCAGAAGTGTTAGCCAGTAGGCTCAGGGCTGTTTTGCAGAGGCTTCATGAAGCAGGCCTCAGAGCAAGTGTAGTATTGGGATTCCTTCAACAGAATTCCTGGGTTTCTGAATTGATTCTAACGGCATTCACCCTGCTGATTCTAAAGTAAAGGCCATTAAAATGGCTCCTAGGCCCAAATCCAAAGGAGAGCTACAAGCATTCTTGGGCCTCCTAAACTTCTATCACACATTTCTACCTCATAAGGCCGCACTAGCAGAGCCCCTCCACAGGCTTCTAGATAAGAAAGCTCCATGGAAATGGACTAACTTACATGAAAAAAGTTTCCAGGACTTAAAAGCACTATTGCCAGAAAAGTCCACTGTAACTCACTACAAAGAGTCTAAACCAGTATGTCTTGCATGTGATGCATCTCCTTATGTGGTGGGGGCAGTTTTTAAACATGTAGGAAAAAATGGAACACAGGTCCCTATAGCATTTTACTCAAGGACATTGTCCTTTGCTGAGCGCAACTATGCTCAGATTGACAAAGAGGCCCTAGCCATCATTGCTGGAATAAAAAAATTCCATGACTATTTATATGGCAGGGACTTCATGATTTTTACAGACCACAAACCTCTTTTGGGACTTTTCACAACAGGCAAACAAACCCCCCACATACTTTCTCCAAGAATGCTGAGATGGTCTATTTTTCTATCTGCATACACTTTTAAATTGATTCACAAACCAGGCAAAGAAATGGGCCATGCTGATGGCCTCAGCAGACTACCACTGCCACTAATGGAACCAGATCTGGCTCCAGCTGCTAGACTACTGTCCATACAGGACATAACTGAATTTCCCCTCCATACTGGGGACATTGCTGCTGAAACTGCCACAGATAAAATACTTAGTAGAGTATTGTCATGGGTATACACGGGCTGGTTGGATAAAAGCCGAGGTTCTGAATTTCAAAACTATTTTGTCAGAAGGCATGAGTTATTTGCCCACAAGGGGTGCATTTTATGGGGAAACAGAGTGATAATTCCCACTTCCCTAAGAGACAGGGTTTTACAGTCATTACATGAAGGCCATCCAGGCATTGTCAAAATGAAAGCTTTAGCTAGAAACTACCTTTGGTGGCCTGGCCTTGATAAAGACATTGAGGCACAAATTCATGGTTGTTATACATGCCAGTAATCTGGGCCTGAAATGCCACAGGCTACAATTCACAGGTGGGAGGAAACGCACACTCCCTGGTCTAGAATTCACATAGACTATGCTGGGTCCTTTCAGGGACAGCTCTTCCTTATAGTAGTGGATAGCCACTCCAAATGGCTGGAAATAATTCCAGTTCCTAATATGACTACTGCTAGGACCATCCAGGTGCTGAGAAAACTCTTTGCCACACATGGGTTGCCAGATGTCTTAGTTTCAGGCAATGGGGCCCAATTCACTGCTGCTGAATTTCAGGCCTTCCTTAGAGCAAATCTCATCAGACATGCAATGTCTGCGCCTTTTCATCTGTCTTCTAGTGGTCAAGCTGAATGCATGGTGAGGACAATGAAGGAATCACTCAAGCGCATTGTCACAGGTGACTGGCATCACAGATTGGCAGATTTTCTACTCTGCCAGCATTCTACACCTTGCACTGCTACAGGCAAAAGTCCTGCAGAACTATGTTGGGGGAGGCGATTGATCACTAAACTTGGCAGATTGCATCCAGATAGAATGGCAGCAGAAGCCTCTCGACGAAAACCCCCAAGGGGGCTGCACATGGGCGATTGGGTTTGGGCCAGGAACTATGGTCATGGGAATCTGTAGGTTCCTGGCCAATTTTCCAAGGCATCCGGACCCCTATCTTATGAAGTGGGGTTGGAGGGAGGGCGACTTGTCAGACAACACATTGATCAGCTCAGAAAATGGTTTCCAAAATGGCCACTAAGTGAGGACTGCATCATAAGTCCCTCCCAAGGTCGTCAAACTTGCGGCCATGCCAGCCCTCACATGGACTCTCTGGACTTTTCCGTCATAACTGAGGCAGAACCAGAGGGAGAAGTGGGGAGTCCTGGAATGCAACATGGATCCCCTGAAGGAGCAAGCCATCCGAACTTCAGCAACTGCTGTGCCTACTCTGCTGATCAGTCTGACTCTGGGGTGGGCCAACCTGGAGAGGCCAGCCAGAGAGCATATAATCCCCTTGACTCAGGAGCACAAGTCTACCCAGCCCACTGGGTAAGCTGGTAGATCACAAAGTGATTGGAACTCCAAGATTTTCCACTAGGGCACACAAGCCTCCTTCATATCTCGCTGATTACGTTGTTAAAAAAAAGAGCTATAATATTGTTGTATTGCTGTTTGCCACTATACTACAGAAACTAGTGCTATGTTATAACTGTCTAAATGTGCTATCCTTGAAGCCTATTCATTCAGACGTTGTTTAATAACGTTGTAAACTATATGGGTTGTTTTTTTCCTATTACTTTTATTTTAGTGTATTTTGATAATGAGTCTTGATAATTGCATTGAGACTAATTTGTGTTAATATTGTCTGATCTAAGAGGGGAGGTGTGTTATGTACTGGGCTCATTAGTAATACCACGTGGGTTGCTGGAGCAGCTAACGGCTCTCCAGTAACCCAGACTACAAGTCTCCAGCGCTATAATTGGCTATCCCTAGGCAGCAATGGTTGCTTCAAACCTATTGGCTGCCGCCTAGGGGCTAGAGTATACATTGCGGCTAGTTGCAGCCTTTCGCCAGTACAGATTCTGCACGAAATAAAATATGAGTTCCCCTGTACTCAGTTACCTCGTCTTCATTCCTGCACCAAAGAATCTGCTATTTAACAGTAACTTATGTTACTTTTTAAAATAAATGGTTCAGAAAGTCACAGTACTTAAACATACCTAGTTTTAAAAGTATTAATTAATCCAAAATAACCACTTGAAAATCAGGTTGCTTTTCCAGAAGTGTATAGTTAAAATGGCAAGAGAAGAGATTTCCATCTGCTGCTAAAGAAACTTCCCCAAGCCCTTTCTTAACAAGTTAACTGTTAATATTGGTCCATGCATCTCTGAAAAGAAGCCATACAATTTGAAATGGCTGAACTTCCAATCCATTTGAAATTGATCTCCTGATGTTCAGTGATGTAAAGAGGGTTCGAAAATCCCAATAGTTCCTTGATATTTTCCCAAGCTCTTTTTGCAACATCTCTACTTCTGTCAGAAATCCAGCACATTGGGCAATCAGTCTGCACAGTTACACCCTCCCCAGTGCAGTTTCCTAAGTAGATCTCAGCTGTGCTGCCTTAACTCTTAGTCCCTTAGGAAGCAAGAGACAGCAGATGGGGTTAGGGCAGAGGGTGACGCTTCTGACAGTAAACGGCCCGGTTCTTGAGTTGAAGCTGTGAGCATCAGGAAGCACCTTGTCCCTTGAGGACTAGCCATTGAAGAAAGTTAAAAATGAGCCTTTTGAGAAATGTTATTAAAAGTAGTAAAATTCACAATTGTGCAGATGATGTGCTGGCGTGTGGTTATTCGGATGCTAATGAGTTTGACATTAGGGAACTCCAAGGGTTTACAGCTATTCCCTCATGTGATTTAGAGCTTTATTGGCAATCTTTGGGAAAATAAGTGGAAGCTGTATTGCTAATAAATATAGAACTTGATGGAGCATTAGAGAGTAAGGAAGCAGTGTGTGTGTAGGAGGGGGAACTGCTAAATTTGAGGATGTTGAAAGAGTTCCTTTCAGTAATCTTTTGTTTTAGAATAATGTATTACAAACAAAAGGACTGAGGCAGGTGCAAAGTGCCTCTTGTAAGAAACTAGATTAGTAAATTAAAATCTTATCAGGGTACACAACCTACTTTTCTAATAGTGGGTCTATTATAAGATTAACATGCTTTTAGTTATTGGGATCATTTATTTTCTGTCATCCATAACACTGTTTTCTTTCTTTGCTGTAATACTTACTCTGTCTGACACAATCAAATTTGGAAGAGAACCTTAACTCAACTTCTGCCTCTTATGATGTAAATATTACAAACAGTATTTTCAGTTTCAACAGGAGATACTCAAAAAAACTATAGACATCAAAAGTAATCTTATACCATGAAGAAATTGGTGGTACCTTAAAGGTTTTCCTATGTGCCATAGGATAGATCTCCAAAGTGATGGAATTGGTAGGAAAGTTAGTAATTTCCACCAATCATGGAAATTCTGCTGCCCTCATTACAGCCCCGACTGTCACTCAACTTCAAAAATAGCTTTTCCAGAAAAATGAGAAGCTAAAATGGGATATGGATAGAAAAAGAAATTTAAATCTCTTCTCCTTCTTTTTCAGTTTGTTTTTTTAAACCAAAGTTTAAAGAAACAACTCATCCGATTTATAATTGGATGTCCTGGCAAAAGATAACTTTGTTCATCGTTAACTCCAAAATACCATTGATTTGAATACTCTTTCTAAATGCTGTGTTAAAAAGGGTTTTTAAGTTCAAAGGCATTCTTTCAATGAAGCAGACAAAATGCAGTTTAAACATCTAAGGTGAACTGATACAATCCACCACAAACCTTTCTTGTACCATTGAAACGTTCTAATGTTCTCACTGAATTTTTGAGAATAGCTGCATGCACTGGGATTCAGTGATATTCTTATCCAACTAAGATCAGCTACAAAATATTTAAAGAGAAGGGGACTATGATTGAAGATATATATTATCAAACTGCAGTGTCAAGAAATCAATCAATGAGTGCAATTTTTCAGACTGTGGGAATAGCAGTAATTTCTGAATAAGTGTCTTTTGCTCTGTTTAGTCATTAGATAATTACAGCAGTTTGAAGTCAAAGAGCAAAACATGCTTTGGGTCTATCTAAATCAGGTGTGCCTTTTCTTTACCAAAACTGCCCCTGAATGGATTGCATATACTGTAGATACTAAACTAATCCTATGAATCAACTTAAGTTGTAGTGACAGAAATACTGATGTATGAGAGGAGTAGATAAATTGGGTGACAAGTAGGCAAACAGGCAGGCAGGATGTCTCTTATTTCTGGGGAATGAGACCACCTAACTGGCCCTTATCTTCGAACTATAACAATGTTTCTCAGCTTTGGTGACTTGAAGATGGATAGCTTCAACTCCCAGAATTCCTCAGTAAATTTAGGGAATTCTGTACCATACCTCTTCAAATTGTCAAAGTTGAGAAACACTAAACTATAATATTCCTCACTTTTTCCTTCATGCTGAAGCTGCAATTATATAACATTCTGTACTATGGACTGTTCAAGATTAAATAATATTCAGGACTGTAAACATGTTCCTGAGTAAATTGTTAAGCCTTGACCTGGTAAGAACAATATTTAAAAATTACTTACACACATACACACACACACATGTACGTACTTTTACTTGCATGTGTGTGTATGTGTGTGCATGTATGTGTGTGCATCACAAATCCTTCCACTGAAAATGAATATCTCTTTGCTGAAAATTATGAACTGCAATTTACCACTGTGGTCCAGTCTTTTCATCCACTCAATTCTATGCAGACAGCCCCCTGGTCAAGAACAAATTTTGATCCTGTCATGTAATGTTTATTAAGTCAATGACCAGCAACATAAAACAACCAAAAAGAAATGAAAAATAACAAGTACAATCAGAATCAAAGTAAGACAAATGAGCACAAGTATATATTACTATTATTTATTTATTTATTGCATTTATATACCGCCCTTTCCCTGAGGACTCAGGGCGGTTTACAGGGAGTTAAAAAACAGCTATACAAAAGTTAAAACCCAATTTAAAAAATATTAATGTTCAGTAAATCAAATACATTTCCGCAATTCCTGGATGAAGTGGGCTATCTGGACCCATACCAGTCTGGTTTCAGACCGGTTACAGCACGAAAATGGCATTGGTCGCACTGGTAGATGATCTCTGGTGGGCCCGGGACAGGGGTTGCTCCTCTGTCCTGGTCCTACTTGACCTCTCAGCGGCTTTTGATACCATCAACCATGGTATCCTGCTGCGACGGCTCAAGGGGTTGGGAGTGGGAGGCACTGTTTTATGGTGGTTCTCCTCCTACCTCTCGGGCTGTTCACAGTTTGTAGTGGCAGGGGGGCAGAGATCTACCCCGAGGCCCCTTTCTTGTGGGGTACCTCAGGGGTCAGTTCTCTCCCCCTCCTGTTCAACATCTATATGAAGCCGCTGGGTGAGATCATCCGTGGCTTTGGGGTGAGGTATCACCAATATGCCGATGATAGCCAGTTGTTTATCTCCACCCCGAGCCAACCCAGTGATGCCCTTGACGTGATGTCCCGGTGCCTGGATGCAGTGCGGGTCTGGATGGGAAGGAACAGGCTCAGGCTGAACCCCTCCAAGACCGAGTGGCTGTGGATATCGGCATCTCGTACTGTCCAACAGGTTCCATCTCTTCTTATGGGGGGGAGCTATTGCCCCCCTCAGAAAGGGCCCACAACTTGGGTGTCCTCCTGGATTCACGGCTTAATTTGGAAGATCATCTAACTGCTGTGACCAAGGGGGCTTTTGCACAGGTTTGCCTAGTACGCCAGTTGCGCCCCTTTTTGGACTGAGATGCCCTATGCACAGTCACCCATGCCTTTGTCACCTCTTGCCTGGATTACTGCAATGCTCTCTACATGGGGCTGCCCTTGAAGTGCGCCCGGAGGCTTCAACTGGTGCAAAATGCGGCCGCGTGGGTGCTTATGGGAGTATCTCGATACTCCCATGTTACCCCACTCCTGCGCAAGCTGCATTGGCTTCCGGTTGCCCTCCGGGTGTGATTCAAGGTGCTGATAATCACCTTTAAAGCCCTACATGGCTTAGGCCCAGGGTACTTGCGAGACCACCTGCTGCCAATGTCAACTTCCCATCGCCTGGTTCGCTCCCACAGAGTCGGCCTCCTCAGGGTGCTGTCGGCCAGGCAATGCTGGCTGGCGACCCCCAGGGGGAGAGCCTTCTCTGTGGGTGCACCGACCCTCTGGAACAAACTGGCCCCGGAGCTGCGGATGGCCCCTGACCTTCGGTCCTTCCTCCATGACCTAAAGACCTGGTTATTCCAACAAGCGGGCCTGGACTGATCATGGTTTTTAAATTTGGTTTTTTATTGGTTTAAATTGTTCTTATTTCTTATATTGTTTAATCCTCTTTTAATTTTTGTATTTATAACTTTTAACTTTTTATTGTTGTGAGCCGCCCTGAGTCCTCAGGGAGAAGGGCGGCATATAAATTTAATAAACCTAAACCTAGAGTACTTTGAACATCCCTATTACAACACTATTGTATTTGTTCACCTACACACTAATAAATTCTATATATTAAAACTATACACCAAAATATATATCCACCAAAAATTACTAAAATACAACAGAACAAGATATTAGTGAAAATAAGACTCATTACTTCTTTACTCAGTTTTGCCTTATTTTCATTGTAGTAGCACAAAAAATTGGCTACTCTACAAGTAATGGCAGGATTTAAGTCCTGGAAAACATGGTTCATGTAAAACTTGTCTGGTCTCCCTAGGAAACTATCTATTATGGGGTGGATGCATATTGATCTAATACCCCTATACAGTGCTTTAAAAAAAAAGGTGCCAGAACTCACACACATCATACAGGCTACCTTGCCTACCCTACAAGGTTTACCTTTGTAGTTGGAAAAAAAAAACCCTTCAATTTTTAGTGTATCTAAAAGACTAGGATTTTGTTCAAGTAAGTTAATACTATTAATGTTACCATGCACTGAGTGGCTTTAAATTACAAGAAGGCATTTTATTAATCTCTTGGGACATTTACCACTGGCATACCCATTTAGTTTAATGAGTGGAAATGTCAGCTTTCTATGTGGAATGAAATTGGCCCAATAAAAAAAAAATGGTTGCTTGTAAAAGATTGAATTGTTTTTAAGAAGTTGTCAAACAAGGTGGGAAAATTTACATTTGGAGTTTAATATGGATATTGACCTGAAACAAATTAAAGTTGAAACTTTGTCAGTGAACAGATGACTTTTAATTTACCTTTAAGTTGTATCCAATTTAATAAATAGATCTGATTAAACCTCACACTGTAGATCTACCTTTACATCTGATGTAATTAATATATATTGTTAACAATAATAATACCTCCAAGTCAGAAGACATTGGCTTTATTCTTATTCTTCCTCTCTGCAGTTTGAATATAAAGTATAAAAGACTAAAATGTGATTTTCATAGACATCCTAGCCTTTTAACTACCCAAGGGACTGAAACAGCAAAGTTTCACTGTCGGGCAAGCTTTCACACTTCGCCTCTTTTTAACCTCACACACACTCACCCTCTGTAAGGGAAGGCAAAAGGCTCACTCACCCTCTTGTGAAAGATGGCCTCCATGTTTATGTGTCTCCCACCGCCTCCATTGGCTTCCACACCACATGGTCCAAACCAGCCAATCAAGCCACGCTCTGCGTGTGGTGCTCCGGCACCTCATGGCTCCTCCTAGAGAAGGCAAACAGCGCTGGAAGGGACCATACCACCAGTGGGGCATTTTCAAAAACAAACAAGGATAGGAAGGGAAACAATAGGAAAAGAATGCAACTCTGGAAAATCCGTCAAAAAAAGGTGCCGGAACTCCATTCAAGTGCATTCTATGACAAAAAAAGCCCTGCCCCTATAGTATTTGTAGTGTAATAAAACATATGAGATGTTTTCAACTTCCTTGTTGCCAAATGTACGTGTTCATTCTGCTATGACGATTTTGTTATACTAGCCTTGCTGATATAGTGCTTAAATCTACCTCTAAAAATACTATTTAATCTTAGGGAAGGTTAGATCTTTCAGATATCGTGCTGATTCCAATATATACCATCTTATCCCTTTTTCTACTATGTAGAGGTATCCTATTTACTTCTACAGTAACTGGAACTCCATATCTCTTATTCTATTGAAAGCCAATTGTTTGACTCGATCATAGCCTAATGAGATTAAAAACAATGGAGAAAGCCCATACAATGCCAGCTTATGTTTCCAGGGAGAATAGAAGTTATTTATCAGAACTATGGAGAGAAGACCAGCTGGAAAAAATTGAATTTTCAGCCAGAAGGTTATCATCATCTTCCAGGCCCTATCATGTATTTGAGGTGCTCCCAGTTTTTAACTCAAATTTGTATGTAAGTCAGAACTTGTATTTAAAAACAGACTGTCTGTAGCAGACAGTGTTGTGCTTCAAGCTGACGAACTATTGAATGGTCTTGGGAACTGCTGAAAACTGTTGGAAAAAGGCTGTATATTAAAAGTGTGTAGCTTCAGCAGTTCCTGAAAGCACTGAATGGCTTCAGCAGTTTGTCAGCTTAAGGAAGGACAACACCGTCTGTCATTTTTAGTAATAGGCAGCCAGTTCATATCTAAAGTTTATTCTTAAGTCAAACATTCTTAGCCTAGGGTCTTTGTGTAAAATAAGAGTGACTGGCCCAAACTCACTTAGATCATGCCATCAGTGGCCAAGGAAAGATTACACCCTGATTCTCCCTGCTTCTAGACTAGCACCTTAACCAGCATTATATATACCTTTTTCTTCTTATATCTTACACTTCTTCCTTGCTTAAATTATACAGATGTCAGGGTAAGAATTAAACCCTTTCAGCTCATTCAGCTGGAGGAAACCATTAGCAAATCTATTGTGTTTTCTAGGTTTATATCATATAGTGATTGACTTATAAGTCTCCCGTATTTAAGGATATTCAATATTATAGTAATAATAATGACATTTCCATAATACTTTCCAAGTATATTACCAGGAAGTATATATACTATATTAGAAATGTAAGTCCTTGAAGAACAGTTGGTTTTCAGTTGCACTGTAGATACATGTTTTTGAAACAAAGCTTTACAGTAGAATAAATCTACGACTCTGGTTTTGTTTTCATTATATTTTTAGCTTATCCCTTTGTTGGAGAAAACACAGGAGATCTATTACTTTCATATATTTATATTTCCACAAATAATAACAAATCAAGTAATACTGCAATGCAAACTACTTGTTTTACTTCCACCATGAGATCATATGCAAAAAATATAAGGGATGAAACAAGCATCATGGCATAAAAACACATGGTTTGCAAAAGCTTTATTTGATGTGGATGCCCGTATTTGTTTACTGAAGATAACTTTTTATGATATGGCACATGATATGGCCTGAGAACACGTAACATCTCCCAGATTTGTACTCTGTTGAATTTTCTTATCTTTAGCTCACATTGTCTATATTATGTGAAATTTTCTATGACTTAAGTGAAACTACAAATCTCCAAATAAATTTGTCATATATATATATATATATATATCCCACCTCAAGTACAAAATCCAAAAGTTAGATGTATTCTTTTATTTGGCTAGAGCAGTTAATTTAGCCATTCACGTTAGTTCCATAAGTTCTTCTAGCCATTCATCCATTGTGGAAATTAGAATATCTTTCAATTTTTGTGCATAAAGCATTCAGCAGGATCCAAGCTGGGTCGGTCACTGGGAACAGGGGTTTTCTCTTCTGAACTTTTGGACTCATGCTGGAGGCCCCATCCTCAGGGAACTTCTCTCTAGCCATAAAGCGTTCTTGCTGCCATCAATATACATAGCAACAAGGTTCCAGATTTTTCCTCCCCAAATTCTTTGTTCATTAAGCCTAAAAGAAAAGTCTCTGCCTTAATTTTATATTCACTTTAAAAGTCTTCTGTAGTAAAATATGAATCTTACCCCAGTATTTCTTTGCTTTATCACAAATTCACCAAAATGGTCAAAAGTTAATTCTTTGACAATTTTGTGGGGTATTAAATGCCAACAGTACATCACTTTATAAACATTTTCTTTACTGTAAATTTTCAACCTTTCATCCACATGTTTTCCCGTTGTTCAAGCTTTATATTATACTCCAAAATTCTTTGGCCATTGAATCATGCAATGCTTCACATATTCATTGTCCAAATTCAATTTCAGTAACAATTTGTAAACCTTGCATTCTTTCTTACAGAGAATGAATTTTGGGATTATCTGTTAAGTCAGACAAGACATTTTGGTCCAAGAGACGGATTTGGTCATTTGGAATTTGCACATAATTTTACTCCGAAGCAAACAAAGGTGGGATAATGTTTTTGGTGTTTAGTTTTGACTGGAAAGTATGTTATTTGTCAAACTTGTTTCATTTGGACATTTTGTTTGGATTTTAAAACTTTTGATTTATTTAGATAATGTGATTAGTTAATTCCTAAAGCATCTTTTAAACAATGGAATGGTGCTTTTATTTCTTTTCTTTTCAGATGAGGCAAGCAGCAATGATAATTTTACATATACCTGTATGCCTTCGTATTAAAAATAAATATTTTCACATAAATAGATATTGTGGAAAACATTCATTACCCATTGTACATTGAAGCTTTTATTCTTTAAGACCAAAATTTCTTTTATTCTGTTTATACCATTGTATTAACAACCAGTTTTCTTTCTTTTTGAAATTTTGTGGTTGTAATGAATTATCCAGAAAATTGATATCCTTATGAAAGAAATCCCAAAAATATTTTTTTTACAAAAATTGTTTTTTTTACTATTTAGCATAAGATTTGTGTGTCTTTATTCTGAAAATATAAAGTTGGCATCTGCCCCCCCATACCCCCATTTCATAAAGCTGTGACTTTACCCTCTGATGCCTTGGTAAAGCAGACTAATAGAAATCCTTGGCACACATGAGTTACCTAAGGGAATAATAGAACTATTTGCTGTAATCGTTTGGCAAAAGGACATAAACATATGGCTTTGGTTTATATTCAGTCCTGCCAGTTGTGCAAAGTTGCGTGGATGAGGTATACAACAGCAGTGACAACTCCAAAATCAGAAGTGAGAATCAAAATAAATCATCCTCATTAAAGAACCATCCAAGCTTGTCTCTGGTATAACATGTATTCCACTGTTAACCCAGTTTTGAATTTTAGATCCCTTTTCAAAAATAGACATACTATTTTATCATGCTATCATAGAAAGGATTACATGGTGCATAGTCTCAAATTAAAACTCTTTCTGATTTAGGTTTAGTATTTAAACTTGTTTATTCTAGTTTTTGAAGAACAGGAATATTGGTACAGTAGTCAGATTCATATCATTTATTTTTCATTTTGAGGATGCAACAGCATTAATGATAATATGAATAATACTGTATGGAAAAGAATCTTTCAAAGTCCTGAAAGCTATAAAGCATCAGAGAAAATACTCTAATTACAGCTTTGATGCTGTTGATGTACAGCTGATTTTTTTTAAAAAATAAATATAGATAATTTTCCAAAGTAACATTCTATATTGACATTTTATTTTCTTTTATTATTAATAAGAATCAGCTAATATCTCATAATGTGATATTGTTCTTTCCTTAACCTCAAAAGTATTATCCACATTTTAATTCTATAACATGATGTGTATGTGTGTAAAATATGAAATTTAATATTCATCCAATTTTAATTAGTTTAATTAGTTGAAGAGTTCTTATAAAAGGTATTTAATCAGCTTTATTCTTTTATGCTGGTAATAATTTTCTTTCAATCTACATTTTATAAAGCATAATGAAATAGACATTTTGGTTGCCAATAGTAGTGGGCAAATTTATTCACAACCTAGAAAGCTCCTAGGAATTTGTTTTATACCAAGTTACAATGTGATCTTTGTGTGGACATGGACTTATTATTGTAATGTTAGTATTTTCTGCCACAAACATAATCTAGGACCTTTGCCTCTTTTGAGATAGCTATTCATCAATCTGATTTTTTTTTCCTTTCCAAGTCTAAATGTACACCAGATTATCAACTTTCATATAGTAAGGCAACAGGCATATCTATAATATCAAGTGAAAACTTCTATGGGAAGAAGAAGAAGAAAAAAAATCAATGGAGGGATTGTGATCAGATATTTATTATCTTGCTTCAACAGTTTTATTTAGTTTCATATTTTTAGGTTACACAGAAGAGTAAGTTGCATTGTTCCTAAATAATTCTTATCTGCTCCAATCAGTTAAGTCACATTATTCATCACACAGAAAATTGCTTGTATAATCTCAAATCCATTCAAACACAAGATTTTTTTAAACAAATTGGAGTGCATATGTGAATGATGGTAAAACTAGATGATATATTAAATTCAAGATATTTAAGCAGCTGCAGTCACCCTATCCAAATCAGGATTTTACACAAAGTTGTTTTTTGCCTTGGAGGAAAAATTACAAGTAACATTTTTATTCCCAGATCCAGATGCATTTATGCTAAAGATGGTAGAGTGAAAGATTAAAACCATTATATTCAGGCAAGACACCCACCCACCCACCCACAAACAAGGACATACCCTGTGTTTCAGATCTGGAGAAAAAGAACAGAATCAGCAACTATCTCTTTTATTTTACTGTTGTTCTCTTTTTCAAAAATGTAATCTAATCACACAAGGAAATATTATGAAATATAGTTAAGCAACTTTCAGACTGCCTCATCTTTAATTGGAAGCTTCAGAGGGTAAATGGCCCCTACTTTTAACTTTATTTAATTCTCCTAGAAATATTTTGGAAGACAAAGCATTCTGCTACTCATAATACTCACCTAATAACCACAATTGGTACAGTGGTGGGATTCAAATATGTGAACAACCGGTTCTCTATCTGGATGCCACTTCCGGAAGTCCATTCTGGCTCTGGGCAACAAAAAAAATTAGCTACTAGTTCTGCCGAAGTGGTGCGAACTGGCTGAATCCCACCACTGAATTGGTACCTGGAACTCCCTAGCTAAAATGACAGTCATTAAGTAAAATTTATTGTATCTGTGCCTGAATTGTGACGTCAGTTCCATTGCAATAATTAAGCTTATCATCCAAATCATTAAGTGTGACATCAGGTGATTACAACTTGCAATTTACTATAGGATTTCCCATTGACTTTCCTTTTTAGAAGCTGGCAGGGAATGTCACAAATGGCCACAAATGGTGATCACATGACCACAGGATGCTGTAACCATTATAAATGCATGCTGGTTGTCAAGCACCCAAAGAGTGATCACATGACTGTGGGGACATTGCAATCATTGTAATTTTGAAAAGCAGTCATAAGTGTACATTCTCAGGGCTGTTATAATTTTGAATGGTGACTAAACAGAATAGCTATTAACTGAGGACCACTTGTAAGTTGTAACTATTTAAGATCCTGGGCTGATCCATACTTAGTAATGTTTAGATTAGACCTGCTTCAATCAATGAGACATTTATCGTGATCGTTCAACTCAATATACTGATTTTAGATCAAATGACTTAGTTTTCCAGATGATAATTTCTAAATTGTCCCAGATGATTTATGAGAATGCAGCAGATCCTTCCTAGACAGACAATAAGCTGAAAAACTAATGGTATGTGTTTCATATCTATGTGGTTTCTGTTATTTGGTTCCAACCGACCTATATATTTATATAAATTATTAAAGATGTCACAATTATCCAAAGCTTTAAAATAGCTACATGTGAACTAAAGACAGGGTGAATTTTGGTCCAAGTACAGGTTAATAAAGAAAAAACACCCCTGAGAAATCCAATACCATGGCTATATGTTACATGGCTCCTACTCTTTGGAAGATCTTGCCCCCCCCACCCAAAATGAGATCTGCTCCCATCCTCCTGACTTTTTGTAAGGTCTGAAGGCCTGGTTCTGCCAGTTGGTTTCAGGCTCCAATGGGTGAGTATCATGTTGGAGATGGTTGATGAACCAATTGCAGACCCCATCTCACCTTCTGCACACACTGTTCCCCTCCCCCCGTATTTTTACCATCATTTTAATTGTAATTTATATTTTACTTTATTAAATTTTATTTTGTTATGTTTTATTTATATTTTTGTGTGTATGTTTCATCTGTATATACATATACATACACACATACCTGTATAGCTTTATTGCTTTTAACTTTATATGCCTCCCAGAGTCGCCTTAGGGTTTCAATCATAATCTTCATTTTCATTTTATAAAAGCAACCGATTTAATTTGAGAACATGATATAGGGCAGGAAACAGTCTGAACTCCTTTGCTTTTAGGCATGGAGAACAAAACATTCAGCTGATGCTTGCAATTTCTACTTTTTTGTGAATGTCTAATTTTTATAAGACTGGATTGTCATTACAAGATGGGAAAAAGTTTGGAGGTTCACCTTTGCTGCATATATGTATTGCTATATGTACTTCTTTAAAATGCATATTACAAACTGAAATCTAAACAACAGCTCAATTGTGCAGATTGCTTAGATTTGTGTTTTGATTATGCAGGTTGAAACTGGAGACAATTAAAAAAAAATCAGGCAACTGTTTCAGGTTTAAAAGTTGGATAATTAAATTCAGTGGTACCAAAATTATGTATACTTAATTCTGTTAAGTTAAACTGAGTTTAGTATTGAAGTTTTAAATGGATATGTCAAAAGCTATTTGCAAACAATAACGTGAGTGTTTATGTCTGCTCATATACTCACATATATACATAGGGATACACTTAGTGTCTATTATGAAAATATTGGTTACTTTACAGAATTTATGAGGGATTTGCTTTGCTATATACTTTTTCCTTAAATTGCATATGATCTCATTGCATTTTACTCCAAAATATTACAAAATGTTGCTCCCAGAAACTAAGGGCAAGGCATAATATTTTCATTTTAAGATCACATAAAACACTGCCTGTCACTAGTGAATATAAAAGCTCTTTGAAGGCGTTATTAAAATGAAAATCATTAGTCAAATGAACTCTAATGCTCTATTGTGTGAACACATACTTAAAGGAACTCTTGATTAAATCACATATTTTATGTCTGTGGGTGAAATACACATCCCAATAAGTATACTTAAGATGGCAGCTTTTAGTAGGATATTGGGAATTACAACGTAAACTATACATAAAAGTAATATATAAGCAATAGTGCTTCTTATCTTTTAAGCCTAACAAAATTCATTCCTCCCAGTTTTCTTTTCAAATTTCAAGTTGCTATTTTTAATGATCTGAATTTTTTTAAAAAAACAACATATAAAATCATGCTATTAAATTTAAAATATATGCTTATCTGTTTTTTAACTTGTGGCTCGCATGATATAGTTCAACTTATTTCGGCCCTGCTTTTTTTTTCCTGCAATTTTTAAAATGCAGTTCAAAAGAATGCAGATTCAAACTATTACATATTGAACAAAGTTTGGTCAAAGAAGTTGGAACTTTTGCTTCTTTATGATACATTATTGTTTCATTTTGTTGACCCCAACCCATTAGCCTTTTGTAACATATCAAGAACCTGGCTGTTCTTTTAGGCATTTAGGTTGGATAGTTAGGTGAGCTATGCTGGTTTATTTTTACTTTTTATTTTAATCCCATTTATATATCCCGCCCTTTTATGAGTTGGGATTATTTTTGTGATCTTGGGTGTTACAGTTTACTAAATTGTTCCTAACCTTTCTATGCCTTGTTCATTCTTCTTATCACCAAGCTGTTTCTTTTCAAACTTTTTAAACATCCATACATCCAACCTATACATGTTTCTCTTACTGTTATGGAAGACTATTTTAGAAATGTTCATAATAATAATAATAATAATAATAATAATAATAATAATAATAATAATAATAATAATAATAATAATAATAATAATAATAATAATAATAATAATAATAATAATAATAATAATAATAATAATAATAATAATAATAAAGTTGGAAGGGACCTTGGAGGTCATCTAGTCCAACCCCCTGCTCAGGCAGGAAACCCTATACCATTTCAGACAAATGGCTGTCCAGTCTCTTCTTAAAAACCTCCAGTGTTGCAGCATTCACCACCTCTGGAGGCAGGTTGTTCCACTGGTTAATTGTTCTAACTGTCAGGAAGTTTGTCCTTATTTCTAGGTTGCTTCTCTCCTTGACTAGTTTCCATCCGTTGCTTCTTGTCCTGCTTTCAGGTGCTTTGGAGAATAGCTTGACTCCCTCTTCTTTGTGGTAGCCCCTGAGATATTGGAACACTGCTATCATGTCACCCCTCACCCTTCTCTTCATTAAACTACACATACCCAATTCCAGCAACCGTTCCCTATATGTTTTAGCCTCCAGCCCCCTAATCATCTTTGTTGCTCTTCTCTGTACCCTTTCTAGAGTCTCGACATCTTTTTTACATCGTGGTGACCAAAACTGGATGCAGTATTCCAGGTGTGGCCTTACCAAAGCATTGTAAAGTGGTATTAGTACTTCACTTGATCTTGATTCTATCCCTCTGTTAATGCAGCCTAGCACTGTGTTGGCTTTTTTGGCAGCTGCAGCACACTGCTGGCTCATATTGAAGTGATTGTC